>NC_046384.1:19074652-19374652 GCF_011125445.2 Fundulus heteroclitus | reverse complement strand
ATCCCTCTGTCTGTATACTCCAACAACGAAGAACATTGCAGCAGAAGGAAATAGAAAAAACAAGAGTCACAAACAAGCAAATCCTTGGACTTATATTCACATTAAAAAGTCCCACCTCAAGACATTTTAACCGATCACGTTCATGGAAGTAAGGAAATAAAACTGCTCATTAGTCTCCAAAATAAGCAGCATATGCAAAGCAGCGGGGCGAGGGCCGTTACCATGGACACAACCAAATAGTTTGTGTAAACCCACCTGCCGTGGTCGATACTGTCCATCAGAGTCACATTGAGGGATGTAGGCTCCACTACTTGTTTGTCCTCCACTCTGTAGGCTGTCTCTGTGCCGTTCACACTGGCTCCCCGGCCGCTCTGTTGAAATTTTAAAGAAGGAAGCGACATTTCATTCTGTGTTACGTTTGTGATTATCAGGAACTGTGCGGGCATCTAGCGTACCGACCTGCCAGAGGGGAACAGTGGAATCCGTCGCCATAAAATCCGCGCAGGCACTGACACTGGAAGGACCCCAGTTCGTTGACACATCTGGCACTGATGTGGCATGGAGAAGAGCTGCACTCGTCTATGTCTAAGTGAACGACAAGCCAAGGAAAAAAAAGAGTGCCTCAAACTTCAGTTTAGCACATCTGCCAACCATATCAGCTGATGTAGCTAAAGTAGTATAATTCACTCAAAAGGTAGCTTGGTTTTTTTATGGAAAGTCAAGGTGATCCTAGTTTAGAGATGTTCTCATGGAGGAGTCAAGCTAAAAGCCCCTGACAATGGGGAGTCTTTAGACTCATCGTTTGCCTGGCTCGCAGGAGAAATGTTGTGATTACATTAGTGCTGTCAGTTAAACGCGTTATTAACGGCGTTAACGCAAACCGATTTTAACGCCGACAATTTTTTTGTCGCCATTAACGCGCGTCGCGTCAAAACACACACACCGTTCCCTAATGTTTTTCCCCCCGCCGCGCTCTCCGGACTGTGTTTCTTTTACCCTCGGCGCTTTCCGTAGTTTCAAGAGTGCTAAAAAACTGTAGCAAAACACACCCGCCCCGAAGGGTTTCTTTTACCCTCGGACACATGCGACTTTGGGCTTCTTTTTTCTAAAAGCGCTTCTAAATTTCATGAGTCACGGGTTGACAAATTAAGGCTGAATCACTTTGCCAAACGAAGGACCTGGAGTTACTAATCAGTTGCTAAACAGTCTCATTTAGGGGTATTAAGCTCCTGCCCAGTTGCAAGCAAAGTGTAAGACTGGAATGACCTGTATTGTTGTTGGTGTGAAAGCTCAGAATTAGATGTGTGAGAGAGAGAGAGAGAGAGAGAGAGAGAGAGAGAGAGAGAGAGAGAGAGAGAGAGAGAGAGAGAGAGAGAGTGAAGAAATTAACAAAACCTATGACTTTATTGAAATGTACAATTTTTTATAATTTATATGTTTATGCATAATACCATGTCTAGCTTTGTTTAAGAGGCAAAAAAAATATATCGGCAGGAAAACAGGTATTTATTTACACATTTGTTTACACATGGTGTAAACATCAGGGCGTCATGATTAGTCATTTAGCCATTATAGTCCAGAGTTTAACATTTGGCACCAGGATGTTTTCATTCCAATTCTGAAAAGTGCTTGAAAAATAACATAAAATATGTTTTGTACAAGCATGTATTTTATTAGTGTCATTTATTGCAAAATTGCACATTAAAATGCCCAAACAGGCTATTACACTTTCAGAAATTAAAGGATAAAATATGCGATTAATTGCAATTAATCTCGAGTTAACTATCGACATTATGCGATTAATCGCGATTAAAATTTTTAATCGTTTGACAGCACTAGATTACATGCATGGAGGTGTGAATTGAGGTGAAACTTAGCAGGAATCAAACCTATAGCTGTGTTGTAAGTTTTTTTAAAGTTAAAACCCTGAGCCATCCTCCTCTGTTTAAGGTTGGGTTAACGACTCTCCATTGTTGGGGCGATCAGTACCAGGTTAATCTAGATGTGAATCTAAACTCTATAACGAGGACAGCAGGTCTATAAAGCTTGGAATTTATCACTACTCCAGACAATTTGAATTGAGAAAGCTTCCCGGATGGGAAGTGAAACGTTTTCAGCTGCAGAATAGAAGTCCAGTTGTTTTATTTTTCAAACTTTTTTGGATTGATCATGACCTGGATGACTGAGAATCTTCACCGGCACATAATGCTTTCACCACTAAATCTAACTGTGTGGGACGGTGTAATCACGGTGTAATGTTGATTTTGAAAAACCATATTTCATTTTCCTTTTGCTTCACAATTACGCTAACCTGACTCCGCCAGATAGATTTGCTCCGCATATCCATCTGGAAACCTTCCGTTGAAGTAATTTTGGGAAGGGGCGAAAATACTGGTTAGCTGATTGGCCTATGTTGGTGATAGACGGGCCAAATGAACCAATCAGATTCGTCGTCACTCTGTTACGAGCAACGACGAAAACACAACCACAAGCCAAGCTACTCTTGCTGCTGCAGGTAAAGGCTCGTTAGCTCAGCAAAGAAATACTCTGTAATTCCATTAAAACTTGCTCGATAGCCACACTAACGCTAGTTTCACCGGCTGAAGCCGCCATGTTCTTTAGACTGAACTGTCGCTCCTCGTTGCGTCACACCTCAACCCGCCTCAAAGCCAACGCTGATTGGACGTTCGTTTGGTGAACGGCTCCAAATTTTCTTCAACGGAGAGTAGCCAGACTGATCTGCGAGTGAAACCTTTAAAGCTCGCGAGATCAGGATGGTCTCACGAGGCTACAATTACGCAGCATTGAGTGCTGACTTAGTTCAGGTTTGTGGTTATGGCAAAATGTGATAAAGTTTCAGCTGTATGTGGAAAATAATGTATATTAATGACTTGCCTGTTTAAGTGATATAGATCCAAAAACAAGTCTTTTTTTATTGATCTTACCAACACAGGTATGGCTGCTGTGGCCGGATTCAAAGCCGCTCTGGCACTGGCAGCGGTGTGTGCCAGGAAGGTTCAGGCACTGAGAGTAATCGCCACACGAGCTCAAACCCTCTGCACACTCATCGATGTCTGCATCAAAGGGAGGGAGGGTACATCAGACACTCTGTAAACCAGGGACTCCCCATCTAAAGCCAACACCAAGCCATATGTGGGGCAATAAAGAGACTAATTACTGTGTTTACTGTTCCTATAATATGTAACTCCCTCCTTACTACCCCTGGCCCATTCCTGGATTCTTGGCTGTAAAATACATTGGGCAACACAGACAACAAAAGACAGAAAAATGATAAGTGAGAGACATTGAGGTAAAAGCATGGGAACCAAGGCTGAGCTGAAGGGCCTTCATGGTGGTGTCAGCAGGAGACGGAGACCACCTGCTGCTCTGATGAGAAATCACCACCAGCTTCAATCCTTACATGTCCCTTTTAACAGGAGGAATGAGAAGAGGAGGATAATACTCCTGATTCCATTCATCCAGACTGTACTTGAACCCTCAACTTTACGCTGACAATGTCGATGAAGCACAGGCACGTTGCCTTGAACTTCCAGCTGAGTCCGAGTACGTTTAGATAAGACAGACAGCTTAAGATTTAGCAAACCCAGAGGGTCATAATCAGTACAAATAAATGAAGGCTCAAGCAAACATGACATTTATGCCAGAGGTGATCGTATGTAAACTTCTGATCAGAACTATGTGTTAATGCGTAGGAGTGGAAACGGAGAGACGGAGTTACCGTTGCAGTTCTGTCCATCTCCTCTGTAACCAGTAGCACACTGGCACCGGAAATCTTGGCCCTCCAGTGGGATGCACTGCGCTGTGGTGTCGCAGTCATGGGTCCCAGCATAGCAGGGGTTCAACAGCTCAACCCCAGAAGAATCTGCTACAAACAACAAGGAGAATGCAAAAGAACCAGGTCATCACATAAGACAATCAAACATTGACTTGAGTTTAATGCAGCTTTAACGTGATGAAGTGAAAACAACAACCCACACCATCAGTTATCTGGAATACTATATAACACAGACAGCACACGGAAGAATAAAGAGGTGAGATTCACATTATCGTTGTTCTCTCTATGTGCATGTGTGTGCCTGCGTATTAAGAATATGAATGTGTATTTGTGTGTGTGTGATTGCAGTCATGGCTGACTTCAACCCGAGGAGTCAAACAGTTTTATTGCTGTAGGGATGAAGGACCACCTGAATTGCTCGGTCTCAACCAAAGACATTAAAGCATGGCTGTCAAACTCCAGTCCTCAATGTCTGATGTCTTGAAACTTGTATCTGTGTCTCTGCTTCAACACACCTGAGTCAAATAATCATTGAGGTCATTACCAGGACTCTGGAGAACTTGGCTCCATCCGAATACCCTTACAGAGCAAAGACTCTTAAGCCAAAGCGGAAGTGCGTCAGCGGTTGCCATGATAAGTGCTGTCCAAATAGTGCAGTCAATAAGGAAGGAGGTAGGAAAAGGTAAGCAAGTACCTGCAAGTTCTCTCCCGCGGCTTATTCAGTATAGAAACCTCACTAGGTCCCTTATTCCCACAATCCTTTGTGTTGGACAAGGGACACATGACGTATAAGCACATTCCACCTCACGGAAATTATCAAAAATGTCTCAGGAGACGAGATCGCACACTTTGTAGTTCATTTTCGGAAGGCTGTAGGCCTGGATTTAAAAGTTACAGGACATCGGACCTCGAGGACTGGAGCTTGACACCCCCTGCCCAGCACTCAGCTGGCCTTTGAAACCAACCTGTCCAGTAACCCGTCCAGCAATGTCTTGACCGTCCACATACTGAGCAAACCCAGTAAGATATGAGTCTGGAATTTGCTACCAAGGAACACCAAGATTTGTGAAGTTTGCTCTTCTCGATATCTTGGCTGATTTTTTTTATTATTATTAGTGCATGATGTCATAGAAGGAAGCACTGTGTTTTAGGTGTTGCCTTTAAATAAAATCACAGGTCTTCCCCAAACTGACCCAAATGTTGTGACTTCTCCTAATAATTAGCTTAAAAAGGCCTTGAATCATTGTCATTATCGTCATGTTTCCCAAGTAATTTAAATGTATAGTAATTTTAGTGTAGGTGAGCCTCTGGATTGTCCAAGATGGCGGCACACATAGTTGCTGCAGCTGACGACTCTCCACTTCAGTGCTCCTTTCTTTTTCCTCTTGTTTTTCTTTCTTTTGTGCACAATCGGTAATGCGAGGATCCAGCACAACCGCCAGTTGCTTCTGGACATTGGAGACCAAATCCAGATGTCTGTTTCGTGTGACTTTCACAACACGCACAACGTCCCAGACAACATAGCAAGACTGCCGGGCTCTCCGCGGATTCTTGTTGGCCCTAGGTGGCGGTGCAAACAGAGGAGTGAGAGGAAGCAAAAGCGAGGCCGCAGGTCCAGTGTATTGCTAAGGCTACAAAAATAACACGAACCACCTCTACCGAGCCTGTCCCTTGTGCATAAAACGGACGACCTGGAACTACAACTTACCGGGAACCACTATGTTTGGGACTGCTGTGTTCTGATTATCACCTGGCTCCACACGGGAATCTCCGATGCTAGCATGTCGCACTCGGCTTAGCTAGGACAGGACCGAGGACTCCGGTAAGAAAAAGGGAGGGGGGCTCTGCATTTATGATCAGGACAACTGGTGTAACAATGGGCCAATCATAGACAATCACTGTTCCCCGGACATCAAGTACAAGTCTGTGTTAATACCGGCCTGTTTTTCTGCCGAGAGAGCTAGCTGTTGTGATCATTACGGCTGTGTATATTCAACACGACGCTAGTGTAAACACAGCGCTCTCTGTCATGCTGAACACCGTAAACTAACAGCAGCTGGCCCACCCCGACGGTGTTCACATAATTGCAGGGGACTTTAAGGGACTTCAAGACTGTAGTCCTGAAGTTCTACCAACATGTCAAATGTTCCACCAAGGGGAGAACCGTGTTGACTATGTCTACACAAACATCAAGCACGCGTACAGAGCCATAGCCCTCTCCCACCTTGGCCAGTCAGATCACCTTTCCCTCCTTCTCTCCCCAGCTAACACCCCCCTCAGGCTCACCATGAAGACAGTTACAACTTGGCCTGACAATGTTCTCTCCAAACTACAGGACGGCTTGAAATAGACAGGCTGGAACTTATTTGAACACCAGGAGCTGGAGACATTCCCAGGAACGGTACTGGACTATCTCCAGTTCTGTGTCGGGTATGTGACCGTGGACAAAAGCATCTGGGTTTTCCCAAACCAGAAACCCTGGATGACCAGCCAGTTCCCCACACTCCTCGGGACACGCGACGAGCCTTCAGGTCAGGCGACAGAGCTCTATACAGATGGCCTGAAAAGAGGAGTAAAAATTGCAAAGGCAGACCACAGGATGCACATAGAGTCCCACCTGGCCTGTAACAACACAAGGGAGGTGCGGTGGGGCATACAAAACATCACAAACTTCAGAGGCTGTGATCTGTCAACAGCAGACCTGAGTGCGCCGCTTGCAGAGGAGCTAAACTGCTTCTTTGCTAGCTTTGACTCATGTCGGCAGCACTCATCTGCTCCAGCCCTCCCCCACCGCCTTCCCGCTCCACTCCACTCACTGTACAGGAGCAGGAGGTCCGACTGGTGCTTTCATGTATGTTATCACAACATTCCTCCAGTGAGTCAGGCAAACGATGAGCCTAAACTCTAACGAGGACGGCAGGTCTATAAAGCTTGGAGCTCCGCACTACTCCAGACATTTTGAATTGAGAAAGCTTCCTGGATGGGAAGCAAAACGCCTTCAGCTTCAGAATAGAAGCCCAGTTGTTTTGCTTTTTAACCTTTGTTTTGATGGATCATGACCTGAGAGAGAATCTTAACCAGCAACCCCAAGAAAGCTGCCTGCCCAGATGGAGTACCTGGCAAGGTGCTCAGAGCGTTTGCCTACCAGCTTGCCCAACCTACACCAGGCTCTTCAACCTCTGCCTGGACCAGGCAGTCCTCCCATCCTACCTCAAATCAACTACAATATTCCCAGCGTCAATGATCAATGGTGGTCTCCCACCACTAGCCTGAACAATTACCGTCCAGTGGCCCTTACTCCAGTAAACATAAAGTGCTACGAGAGACTAGTTCTTCAGCGCGTCAACGAGCATCTCCACCCAGACTTCGACCCTTACCAGTTTGCCAACAGATCCACAGAGAACGCCATCGTCGTAGCTCCCCACTCTGCGCTTAGCCGCCTAGAGCAGCAGCAGAGGTACGTTCAGATGCTGTTTGTGGATTATAGCCCAGCCTTCAATACAATAATCCCGGACATCCTCACTACACAACAGGACATTCTTGGCCTACCCCCTCTCACATGCCCCTGGTTAAAGGATTTTTTTGACCAACTGACCCCAGACTGTGAGACTTGGCCCAGAACCACTCCTCCACCCGCATGCATTAGGACCAGAGCAAACAGACTTAAGAACAGCTTCTTTCCTAAGGCAATAACCATCCTGAACTCCCACATGCACTGATAAACTGTAAAAAAAATGTTTTACTATTGTGCAATTATGACATTGTACAATGCTTACAGTTTCTGTCCTACAATGTGAAATATTTACCTTAACTATTTATATAGCAATATATCTCATTTCTGCTATGTACACAACACTCAGGACTGCACACCATACCTCTTAATGTTTATACTGTATATATTTTGACATTTTGATATTTCTGCATTGTTTGGAGATGGTCTTAATCTCGTTGTACGTGCTTGGACATGCGTACAACGACAATGAAAGGCATTCTGGTTCTGAATTTAAAAAAAGTAATACCAAATGTGTCCCTCCTTATTTTGGCATTTGGAAAATAGAAAATTCTGGTAGTCCTGATAGATGTAAAGCAGGAAAAGTTTAGTCTGGCAAAATCCAACAACTCCATCGTACTAGCCGTCTTTTCGACCTCAGAGTAACCGAGATCTGGAAAAATCTCTTAACGTTCTGATGATTACAGGACAACCTAACCAGGGACACGTGTAAAAGGTTCCAGACAAATTCCCATGCGAGGGTTTACAGCAAAGAGGGGACTCCCTTCATGTTCTCAATACCAAAAACATGTGGATGAGGTTAGACGCACATGTCCTGGACATCAGAGAGGAGACAACATGCAAGCAGGAGAGGGGGTCTGCGGAGTTTCCTCATACCACCGCCTGGTTCAGACGAAACATTTCAAAAGCAAATAAAGACAACCTTGATTTCCAGAGAATATGACAGAACGGAGAACTCAGGGAAATCCTTACAAAAGAAGGTAAGAAGATGTACGAATGTGTTGAGAAATAACGACGCGGTACAGAGTGATTCTCAAGAGCAGGATGGGGAAGTCATGCTGCATGGTGTTAGTGGTCCTCTGAGCCTCAGAAATTGTCTGCCGGGATTGTGGCGTCCCATTTGTTGTTCCAAATAAAAACACTTCCTCGCATTACTGTGGGTCTGCTTTCCGCCAGATGACTTAAATACATGCAAAGCTTTTAGAGACCATTTTAACACGAAGGATAGCAATGTCTGTTCTTTTATGACACGTAAGGGTTTTTGGGCAACCATCAGGGCTTTTTCTACCATAAACAACATAAACAAAAACGCACAGCTTGCCTTCATCTCCCCCAGGCCAGAGAACAATTTTGGCTCATTATCAGAGAGGGAGAAAGACTCTTCAAAGTGTAATGTGGCCAGGAAGGAGGGCAGATGAGAGGCAGAGGTCCACATGGATATGGAGAAAAAGGCCGACGGGATAATTAGAGACAGGGAGAGAACGAAGGCGAGCAGGACAGAGGGGTGAGGAACACACACATCCCACACATGCCCTGTACACCATCAAAGTGATGGCTGCAGCTTCCCACCTGTTGCTTTTTACGTGGTTCCTCCTCCTCTCACACACAAATGCACAGATTTATCTAGAGAAAGGTTGGCCTTGCAGCAGGAGCAGGTTTTATGACATTGTGGAGAATTGTTGGGCAATTCGTTTGCAGTACCTTGCAAAGAACTGGTAGTTCAGCTTCCGGCAAGCTTGAACATACAGTCAGAGCTATAACGGACAGACTTGGATCAAAGCGGCATATCTGGGAAAATATTATGTGGACTGTTTCTTTGGGGAAGATGCTCGTCCCGTTAGATCTGGTGCAAAAACTACAGGGTTTCACGAAAAAGAATGTCACACCGACAGTGAAACTTTGTGGCGGTAGTATGACGGACAACGGCTGGTTAGTGTCTTCAGGACCTGGACAACCTGAACCACAAATTCTGCTCTCTACCAGAAAATCATAATAGAGGACGTCTGTCCATCAGTTTATGACCTTAAGGTCAAGGACACTTTTTTACAACAAGACCATCCAAAGTCCCCCAGTGAGCCTGGTATCGGAAATGTAAGGGTTTCCGAAGGGTTCTCGCCCACGCATTTCAGCATAATGAGCCATTACGCTGAAATTGATCAAAATGACGCTGAAATTAGACTGTTACACCCAGTTTTAACGAGCGTGACGGTCCTACGTGCTAAGCTAACAGTATCACACAGATGTTGGAGAGCAACATAGAAAGGTCAGCAAAGCTCTTGAATGTGCATCAGTGCAGTTTTAAACCTCCCAGACAGCATAAGCTAACGCTAGCTGTTATTAGCCTGATGGATAGCCCGGTGACGGGGTTCTGTCTGGGCTCCCTCTGCGAGCTGAAGAAACAAAACAACAACCCAGCATCCCCCCTAGTGGTGTCCCCCGTCATGCTGAAAAAAAAAATCCTGGTAGGGTCTGTCCTTCTGAAAGCCTATAAAAGGTGACTATATAGTTCTTTATAATCCAAAATAATTATAATAATACAAAATAATAATTATAATTTGTTCTCCTGTTGTGTTATTACTTGAGTGTCTTAAGCATGCTGCAATCTCATATTCTCATGACCTCACAGGGCAGCTATTCTGTTCAGCAGCCCCCTTCTTCAAAAAAAAATCTGTCACTGGCTGAGATACTATTTCCCAAAAAGTGTAAGATCCTTTAACACACACACACACACACACACATACACACACACACGCACACGCCAGCAGCCTCCTCCAGCTGTGCTCTGAGTATGTCGCTGTGTGTCAGAATGAGTGTGCGCGAGACATGTCATCATAAACCTTTTAATCAGTGCGCTGACGTTCCAGTGACAGAAGCTTGGTCCGTGTCCAAACACTGTGGAAGAAAGCAGCCTTTCTCAGGCTTTCTGCTGGATCTCTCTCTTTTCCACTTCATCTACCCAGATGTAGATCTGTCTCGACCTTTAATTACATTTTCGCTGAACTGAATGGTTGCAGGAGCGCAGCGCAAGTTCCGGGATTTTTGCAGATGTCTGCCCCCTCTGGCGACATGATGAAATGACACCAGTGCTGTGCTTGTGCATGGGAGAAGAGGAAAAGCAACTGCCGCTGCGACTGCACAGGTCTTTTGTTTAGAGGTGTAATGTCGTCTGAGGTAAGATATCTATAAACATTGAAGTTAGCCCGTGTTCTCCCAGTGCACCAATGACGACAGAGACTCAACAAATCAGCCAGGTGGACACGCAAATTGGTGTGTGCAACCCAAATCACTCTCTGACTGGCTAATTAAAGAGGTAACTGCGGTAGAGGAAGTAATAGAGGAAAATTCATTCTACGTGTCAGGTAATTGTAAGAGTATGTATGGGAAAGTAAAAATAATATTTAACATTTTAATTAGCTGAAAAACGATTGTGTGCGGATAGAAACAATATGCTTGCGGTCTGTTTCTTTATACGCATTTCAAGATGGGTGGCGGTATATCAAATGCAGAGGACACAAATGATTGGAATGTCCAAATTGCAATGACAAATAAAGAGTATTATGATTATTACTGTTACGTTTGCAGCTGTAATGTGACAAAACGTGAAAAAACATTTGCACTAACGCACTCACAAGAAAGGTTTTAAACTTTTTATGTCTGTGTTCTTAATCTAACAACACATCAGAAAAAAAAGTATTAGTTCAGTACGCTGAGGTTACAATGTTAAGTTCTATCAGATGATTTGTCTTAAGCCAAAAAATGTTCTTATATACGGTCACATTAAAGCACATCTCTTTTATCACGTATTTTGATCTGGGGGTATTTTGATCTGGGGGGGACCTAAAAATCCTCTTCAATCATGGTGTTTCAGTCTGGAAACCAACGAAACCAAAATTTCCAATCAAAATACACAATATTTAGGTGGCCTTACTTTAATTATCATCCTTCTCATCGTTAGTACACAAAACTGGAGCTTACACAACAATGTTCAAATCCCTTTCTCTACAAATGTTAGCACTCAAGACAATAAATACAATGACATGCCTGAAGAAAAACAAATCTGGGGAAAAATTAAGTAAACTGTAACATAAACTGTGATTAAAATGATATTGGAAGTAAACCTACAATCATTTGTCTCTGCGGCCTTTGATAGAACATGAACCCATAAACAGAAATACTAAATATGCTTCAACATTGCTGTTAGTGGTTTCATTGTGCAATGATCATAATTATTAGTGCATCGTGCGTGTGTGTTGGAATCTGAGCTCAATCCAGCACAGCGCAACGGTTTGGCTGTGGTAGAATTGCAACAATTACCATTCTGGGTGTTGGTCCAATTGGCCACTCGACTCGCCTGGAAAGGATTGGAGCAGAAAGCCGAGCATGGACCGGCATTTGAGAAGCTAGCCCCAAGCTACCTAGTGATATCATCAACTGTAAATCTAAAACAGTCAGAAAACGTGCATATTTCTGGCCTCAAAGACTCCACTGAATGCAGCTGCCCAACTGGATTCCTTGCTGGAGTTGTCAGTAAAGTCTTTGGGGGTGACATGCTCCTGACCGCTCCGAAGAACTGTCCACTCCCTAGTACTGAAGCTGTAAACACCAGAGAAGGGAGCTGAACACCAAAGAAGCCTGACGGAGTGGCGTTCGGAACCCTTCAACAGATTCAACCTGTGGAGGATCATAGTTCTGAAGTCCTGAACCAGGGGACAGCATATAAGTTCTTCAAGGCAGAGGTTAGCAGATGCAACCACCCCTTGAAATTCCTACCTGGTATAATTCCTACCAGGTGTTTGAGTCACAGAGAAACATTGATTTCCACCACCATCATGCACATCATTGATTTCTGTGATCGACCAGATTGATGGTCCATCTTTTACTTTTCTTCGATCTATATTTTACTCAATCATCTGGCGAACATATAGAGCCTGGTGGCTCACTCATTTTGGGACAGAACTTGTGATCCAGTCAATTTATGAATGGACATCTTCTGCTATGGAGCCATTTTCAGAGTTTTATTCATGCATCTATACTGTAATTATTTACACCACTGGGTTATCTGGACCAACATTCACTTTGATAAACTTGAAAAAAGGTGCAAACAGTCCAGTTAAAGATCCCACACTCTTCCTGGACACTGACATTTTAATCAGTGTGTTAACTGTTTTGAGGTGTGACAACCTTTTTTTCTCTGCTGCTTGTTTTATTCTGACCTAAGGCCAAAAGCAAACTTGAAAGCCATGAAAGAAACAAAACCTTAGATACTGCTCATGGAGTTCTACAGGGCATAGATCATGGTCCTTTTACCGTTTAATATATGATCTTATTCAATAAATGAGAATATGCGTTACGATCAAGTTCATTTGTCAAATTAGAAGTAACAACCTTTAAGCAGGTATTGAATATACTTTTCATTAGGACCACATTTCAGAAATAAAATTGTTTTTTATTGGTCTGATGCGATATCAGACCAATAAATGTCATGTTTCCATTTACAGTAAGCAGGGAATCATCATGATTAACAGAAAAATCAGTCAGTGTGTAATTAATCTACATAATTTGTTTCATTTGGTGAATTGAGTTACTGAAAAAAATTAAACTAACAATAATATTCTAATTCATTGAATGGGTTTGCATATATACATTTTTACATATATACACATTTAGATTATTGTGATTGTTAATATGTATTAGTTACGTTATAAATACTGATTCTTGGTTCTATCTTCATACAACACAGCCTTTCTAACTCTATCAAACATTGTATTTATAAAAAAAAATACCATTCAGTGCTTAACTTATGTCAAATACTTGTGAAGTATGGACATTTTTTAAAGGATGAATGCAGATCCTTACTCCTCAACTCGCTAAACCTTCTAGTCTATCTTATGTAATCCTCTCTGCTGGTGTGCACCTTTGAACATCTCAAAAACTCACATCTATAAACACAAATGCAATATATTTATTTGACTGTTTAAAACAGCAGCGCTGATGACTCCATTTTTAAACGCAGTCCAGAACCACATAACGCAGATGTTACTCACCTCCGACTGGGCTGATCTTGTTAGTGATGGCGTATCTCAGGATGCGCTCCTCCTTGACGTACATCACAAACACCCTCTCCATGTTGATCTGCAGCGTCTCGGGCGTGGCATCCCGGTTGTGGTGGCGACAGTCACGATACGTGATGTTCTGCTTCAGGTGGAACGTGTAGGACTCTGTGCCGCGCTCAGCTGACACAACCGAAAACTCCCTGATGGAGCTGGAGGTGGCAACTGCAGGAAGTTAAAAAAAAAAAAAAAAGTCTGTCTCAGGCAAAAAAAGCTCTGAAATGGTTTAGATTTAGTCATCCAATAATATCGTTATGTTTACCAGACGGGTAGTACTGGTAGGTCTCCTTGAAGGGCTCCATAGTAACTTCTGCTCCAGGTGGTATGTATGGCACATTGCCCTTAATTACAGTGTCCACACTGAGGTGGTTGTGTTCGTCAAGGCCCCGACCGGTTTGCATGATGGACAGGCGCTGGTTGCCGGGGTTAAACAGCACCTCGGCATGACGGCTGAACTCAGCACCTGGTGACGTAAAAAAAAACTCAACAAATCCATCGCTGTTGGGTTCACTGTTTTTACACAGCTTTAAGTCAATTACGGTGCTGCACTTGTCTACAAGTGGGAAAAAAACTCTGCTCTCCAAAAACAAATGCACATGCAGCTGTTTCCTATTAAAGCGGAGAGGCAGGCGCTTCGTATCGCATCCCATCTCTGGAGAAACTGCATCTGGCTGGGTGACCACTCAGTGAGACACAGAATGTCCTCGGCACAGAACACTTTGTCTCCCTGCGTGTTTTTTTTTTTTTTTTTTTTTTTTTTTGGATAATTTGTCCAAGGGAACAGACATAAACAAGATCACCTGTGATTTTAAATCCCGCTTGGCTATTGGGCAGCTCCAGAGCAAACAGCCATCCAAAAAGCTCTCCGATTGGTGAAACCGGCATCATGGCCCAGCCCACTGGCTCTGGTACCTACACAAGGAAAGGGTAAGCTGCTAATCGGGCTAAACACTTTGAGAAGATGCTAAAAACTGTTAAAAACGTCGACTCCATTGTCAATTTTTTTGTTTTGTTTAAAAACGGTGAGACTCTGATCTATAGGATCTAATAACTGATGTTGCCTCTCCATCTAACAAAACAAATTACCAACTGCTTACCATAGTAAAGCTAGGACTGCCAATTATGGTACAGCTTTACTAAACTGGAGATTTGAAATTGGCCGTAAAGCAGGTAGCAAGTTCAAACCACAATAACTTCATGCGACATTGTAAAAAAAAAAAAAAAAAAGTGGGCAAAATATTTCTACAAATGTGTAAATTGCCTAATAAGGTCAAGGAATTGCCGCTAAATGCGTGTGTAGTAGAGGCTCTTGCATTATTTACTACAATGATGTTTTTGTGGACTCTGCTTCTAGCTCTGGCTGTACGTTTCCCCCAATCTCAGTTTATATTTATATTTTAAATAAATATTGATCTTATGTTAAATGTGGTAATGTTTAATTTCCCTTCGCAGACCTAATCTTTTGTTAGTACGTTGGTAAGAAGACGACTCAATACAAAGAGATTTTCCTTACTTTTTATTACTATCACTGGATCTCCAGAGGTGAATGCGTGTGTTTTGAGTCGTCTACCTCACTAATGGCTGTGTAAGCTCTTCCGTCTCCAACCACGATGTAGGCATGAAGGTCGATGTTATTCAGCTCAACTGGAGTCGAACCCACCGTCAGCGTGCCGCTCACCTTACCGCTGACGCGCTGGGGAGCACCTGGAGGCAGATTAGGCAGCACACGACCAAGTCCGGTTTTAGAAGAGGATTTTTTTTTTTTTTACTTTGTCCGAAAAAAGTGAACACTGTTGATCAAACGGTATGTGCTAACCGTCTGGTAGACATTGGCGGCCATTTCCATAGAAGCCCGGTCGGCAGTGACAGCAAAAACCTGTGGGGTAGTCTGAGCAGAATGCATTCTGGGAGCACTGCTGCTGGAACCTAATTATGAAAAGAAACAAGGATTTTTATTTTTATAAATATATATATATATATATATATATATATATATATATATATATATATATATATATATATATATATATATATATATATATATGTATAGTCTTAAAGTCGCTGTTAAATTATAATTACATTAGAAGCAATTGGATAAAATTGCACAAGCTGACCAGCATATCATTAGGAGTTCATCAATTTTCACTCACCTGGCACATGTTTCCTTATTCTCTGTAGTGTACTGGATCACTGAGGGTGAGGAGAAGAGATCGTGTTACTGTTGTATCCTGTGCTTTGCAAAAGTATTCATACTGCTTGAATGTTTTCACACTTTTTCCACATCAGAACGGCAAACTTCAGTGTATTTTATTGTGATTTTATGTGATGAACCAACAGAAAATGGTGCACAATTGGGCGATCTAAGGAAAATAACACATGGAATGAGGAGGGGACATTTTTTTTCTGCTATTCCTTTATAAAACAGTTCCAGATCAGTCAGACTGGATGAAGAACATCTGTTAACAGAAAATTTCTAATTCTGCCACGTTTTCCCAACTAGAGGCATTGTAACATGTCAAAATGCTTCGATGTGAAACCTTCCATTGTAGCTCTGGCCGCATGTGGCTTGTTGTTCTTGTTAACCCTGACCAGCTTCCCTACAGCGTGATCATGATCATGAATGAATTAAGTTTTCCCTGACATGTAGCATTCTGACTATTAACTCAAAAACGTTACGTTTTGGTCTCATCTGACCCCAGCAGCATTCTTCCACATAGTTGCCATATTCCTTCCATGCTTATGGCATGCATTAAATTGAACTTATTTCTGCCGTCTCTCAAAAATAGCTTATTTCTTGCTACTTTAATAAAAGTCACATTTGTAGAGTCGATGACAGTTTTCCTGTTAATTCTCCCACCTGAGCTGTGGATCTCTGCACCTCCCCCAGAGTGACCATGACCTTCTTTTGGGATCACTGCTGTCTTTTACATAGGTTGTTTGTTTACATGAATGACCGGCTAAAAAAAAATAAAGCCCTTCCAATTCACAGCTATACATGTCTTTGTTTTAGTCCATCACATGCAATTAAAATAAAATACATTTACGATTTTGGTTGTAACGTGGCAAAATGTGGAAAAGGTTTGAATACTTATGCAAGATGCCGTATTGCAACACATCCAACAGTTCAAATTAAAGGTTTTAGTTACATGTAACATGTTTTCACATGTATTTCTTTGCTTTGGCATTGATTCTTCCATCAAACTAAATTTGACTGTCTTTATAGTGCCATCGTGCCCGTATTTCCTTAAGCACCAGATATTTTTTTCTTGATTACAACATCTATAATTACACTAACTTAAAAAGTAAAAAAAAAATTGGAGGGGGGGGGGGGGGGGACAAATTGAACAGCTGGAATTCATGCATGGGAAAATATGTAGACATATATATATAAACATATGTCGAGGCACCTCTTGGAAAGTAACCAGCTGCTGCAGCCCAACCTCCCACTGCTTTCTGTTTGTGAGGACACATGTTGCAGGAGGCATTTTCTGGTTCACTAAAGCGACACGGCTAAATGGCTCGGTCAGCCTCGAACCAAATAACCTTACCGGCACGGCCCGGTTTGAACCCCCAAATCAATCATTAAAGCACGCAATGGCGATCGGGGTCATCTTTGCTGCAGGTCTAAACAATCACAGGTTATTCTTAGCTGCTCTTTGATGCAGGAAGTGAAGCAATCTGTTTGTAGGTTCTTTGGAAACGAAGAAAATGCAGCAATCAGCACAACGATGGAAAAGCTGAAGAGTTTCTTAACAGAAGGAATAAACAGGACGACTTCTAGGGAGCTGGGTAAAACCCAAAAGTGACATACACGTCACTCAATATTTCCAAGTGACTGTTTTCCTTTATTTTCTCTCTGCATTTGTCTCTTCTCTATTTAATTTATTAGCAAATATCCATTGGGACCAGAACACAGCGATTGTCCATCCCACAGGGGTACCGCGTGGGCAAATCTCTATTGTAGTGATGGAGAAATCCAACTTTAAACCAGTAACAACTTTGAAAAATAAGCATGGCCGTGCAAAAGTATTCATGTCCTCTTGGGTTTTTAATCTTATTTCCTGTCTGAGCCACACACACCTTAAGGTATTTTATTGGGATTTCAAGTATTAGTCCAACACAAACCAGCGCATAACTGATAAGTGATCGAAATATGATACATGGAGTCCAAAATGTGTTACAAATAGGAATCAGGTCTGGTCAGGGCTGATAGGAAGATGGATGGAGCTAAAGACGGGGTAATAATGGGAGATATGGCTCTCCACCTGGGTTGGCATTGACTGGGGGGGTTAATGTGTTACTTCCTCTCCAAACGAGTGTCCAATCAATGCAAAGTCGTACCTCCCTGTGTTTTGTACCGTGTAAACACGTTAGATAATATGTTTTTTTTACACTGTGGCTTGCTAACAACGCTTAAGGTGTTGTCTGATTTTCTGCTTCCATGACCACAAAGGCCTAGTTCCCGCTTTTTAAAGACTCTGGACATCTAAACCCAAAATATTTTGACTAGTCAAACCTAAACCGAAGTCATGGAACCTTTCTTCTTCAGAAAGAGGGAATCGCCCAGGGCAGCATTCATGAAACACAACGGCCTAATCAAAGTCCGGACCTAAATCCAACCGGGTATCCAAGACAAGGCTTGAAAACTGAAACCGTTAGATGTGAAGAACAGAACTAACCCATTCACATGGGTGGTGTGAATATATGCAATCCTTACTTTTCTGATTTAATTTGATTAAAAAAAAAACACTTTAAAGCCATGTTTCATTCTTCTTCGACTTGATTGTAATGCACCCCTCCATGATGGCGACAACATATGTTCATACTGACCACCCAAAGTGCTTTACTCTGAAGCCACATTCACACTGACCAGTGCGCACACATTCATAGACAGATCGGTAAGCAACTTGTGGTTCAGTGGCTTGCTCAGGGGCACATCAGCATAAACATATATAAGCTTACTGATGGATTTCTTCCGAAAGGATCATTCCCTAAATTGAGCTAAATGACTTCATAAGCATACGTCCCACCCACACCGACTTTTTAAACCTCACCACAAGGGTTGACTGAGAACACATTCTTGTTTAGGGCTAAATCCTTGGGGAGAAGCAGCGAGGGAGGGAGTGTTGAACACACACCTGGAGTTGTAGCCCACACAACGGCTGCATTGTACTGCTAGCTGCTGAGCAGCTTTCCCACAGACAGAAGGGGGAGTGTTACCCTCCTACTATGCACCTTGCTGTGATAGGGGCCTATATTTAGATACATATTGTGCCTCGCTTTACTTTGAATCCATGAACATAATTTTGTCTCATTAAAACAGCAAACTTTGAACAGATTTGAGGGGAATTAAGTTAAACCTTTACAACATGGTGCATGATCATGAAACGGAATAAAAATGATGAATGTTTTACAAAATAAAAAAATACAAATCTGAAAAGTGTGGTGTGCATTTTTCTTTCTAACGTCCTGGGTAAATATTTTTTAGCTTTGTATTGCAAGACAAGTCTTTTTCACCTAAAACAGGTTTTCTATAGGGATTGTCCTTTGTTCAGCTCCACCCAGATTCCCATCATTCCCTGGGAATACTGTAGAAACCATTCCCACAACATGATGCTCCCATCACCATGCTGAACCTCAGGGTGTCGGTTTTCCTTCACACAAAGTTTTTTTGCATACAAAGTTTAAGTCTAATGGCAGATTTATTTATTTAGAAATTATTTTTAAAAATCTAACCCACATGCCATTTAATTAAATAAAATCCATGGACGTTTGTGGTTGTAAAGTAACACATTGTGAAGAATTTCACACAAGAAAAAGATAACATCTCTCATTTGATATGAAAATATTTACGAGTATAGGTAGGTAGAAGTAATTAGAGTATGTGGAAGGGCCTGATAGCAGCAAAGCTAACAAAAAACAGTTGAAAGAGACATGTGTTTATAATTGCGTCAAATCACCTTCTCCTTTAGCTGCACTTACTGTCAACAGAGGATCTGAGCTGTTGCAGGGCTGCAGTCTATTACAGCAGTAATCTGATTCTCGTTTTCGATGGGAGAAAGATCTGAGACGCGGTTATTCGGCTGTTTGGTTAGCCTCATTTCACAGCAAAAGTCATCCAGTTTACTGTGCATGCTTGCTTTCCAGGCAAGAGCACGCACTGCTCATGAAGCCTCGTTGCTGAAAGCTGTGCAGAATCACGTCTGATTAAACATTAAAAGCATTTCGGAGCACATTACGATCCGAGATACATCCCATGAGCTGTATGACTATATGGACTTTAGCTAATTAGTGGCTTGTTGAACCCAATTTATTTTATTTCATTTTTCATTTTCATTTTTACCAAAGGCTTTATTTTTCAATATTGTTTAGAAACCGATGAGTTTTGCACATATTTTTTCAAAGGTACAAACAGAAATTGTCAAAAAAGAAACTACATCCTTTGACACCCGGTCACGCTAACTGCAACACTCTACAGTGTGGACGTTGTTACTGTGGGAAGAAGAATTGAATTTAGCTGTTTGCCATAGATGTGAGAACGTTTCTTATTAAGATGCAGTAGGATGTATTTAACAGGAAACTGTATTTCTTATGGAATTTTAAGACTTATCTTCCGTTTATTCAGGCTGTAAGAGAACGCAAGTGTTTTAGCAGATAAAAGGAAGACTGAATAGAGTACGGAAAAGTTACTCTGTTTTCTGCCTTTAGTGCTTTTAATCTCTGTTGGTGATGGAACATGCTTGACGTGGAAACGGTATCAGCCTTTTGGGAATCTCAGACTTAACGGTAAGGCTCTACAGTAAGTAATGCAATCAGCGCTAACAATGCAACAGTGACAT
Source organism: Fundulus heteroclitus (assembly GCF_011125445.2). Lineage (NCBI taxonomy): Eukaryota > Metazoa > Chordata > Actinopteri > Cyprinodontiformes > Fundulidae > Fundulus > Fundulus heteroclitus. Next base: position 19,354,396 of record NC_046384.1, on the reverse strand, counting down.
CTCATCTGCTCCTAATATATATATATATATATATATATATATATATATATATATATATATATATATATATATATATATATATATATATATATATATATATATATATATATATAAAAACCTCTTACAGCATTAAAAGTGGAAAAATATTTTCCCTGTTGTTATTATGTATTCTTCTGTAATTATTCTATTATTCTAAATTAATTACAGGAGAAAGAAATGCATCTAGTTAGGTTTGGAGTCGCCAAGTCAAAGAAAATCAAACAATATAATTCTGATAGATGCAGTTTTTGGCCTTTGGGGACAAAGTAGTGAATGACTTTGCATCATTCTTTGAAAGGACAAAACCTTTGGTAGATGCTCCTCTTATATCTAACCATGAAACCCTCAGTATCGTTTAGGGACAGCATGGCGAGCTTTCTTTTTATCAACTGTCGGATCTAGTTTACCAAACTACCATGAGACTGTGCTGCATTAAAACGTTAAACGTCTGACTGATCCGCGCAGCAAGTCAACCATCCTGATCTAAATTACAAAACAAATCCACCAGGGAGAATTGTACGGCTCCAACAACAGTTTGATCTCAGTATAGTGCAAACAGTCTGGAATTACATAATAATGCAGAGAAAGCCCACACCTAACACCGGCTTTTTTTTTTTTTTTCTTCCATGTTAATCATGGTATGACGTTAGACAGTAAACAAAAAACAGATGCATGTGTGGTTTGTTTTTCACCTCCTGTGTCAAAGTCAACATCGTCTTCATCCACGCTGACAACGTGACCTCCAGGGGAGAGGGGTGCTTCGCCTCTCAGAGGAGGGTACACGTCCACCACCTCCAAAGGAAGCTACACAAGGAGACAGGATGGAAATAAAAGTTGATTCACTTCCAATTTTTTTTTTTTTTTTTACTTTTGTCACAGAGACTCAAGCCAGAACATTACCTCTCTCCAGAGACTGTAACTACAGAATGAAGACATGGGAAAACTTCAAATCTAGTATACAGGAGGCAGTAGATTAGCTCTGTTGACAGCACAACGCTCCAAAACAACATTCCCCTGCTCCCACAGAATTAGTAGAAAGCCACTACAGCTTTTAATTATCACAAAAAAAAAAATCTAAACTTCTCTTTTTACACCCCCTGCAGTGACTAAAGAAACGCGACCAGGCTAGCGAGAGAATTGAAGAAAAAAAAAAGAAATGTTTCAGAGAAGGATTTAAGGTGGGAAGTAGAGAGGGAATGATCCAAGGAATGAAGGAAGGAAGAAAGGAAGGAACTCTTATTCCCATACACAACACTGTTTTTGTAGATTTCCTATGTTTTGTAGCTCAGCAATTTCAAACAGCAGCACTTAGGCATGAACAGAAATAATCATGACCACTAAAATTAAATATAATTACTTTAAATTTACATTTAATACCACTGGTCAGAACTTAAAAAAATAAAAAAATAACGTCATTGATTTCACAATGGAGAAATTCACTTCTGCATCTTAACCCATCCCTTTGGGGAGCAGTGGGCAGCCATGTGCGGTGCCAGGGAAGCAATCGGGGGTTAAGGGTCTTGCTCAGGGACCCAGAGTGCAGGTTGTGGGGATCGAACCGGGTACTTGCATCCTTCTTAGAGCAGAAGCCCACTGCTCTAACCACTTGGCCACCACTCGTTGGTGAACTTGCGTTGTTACCTGCGGTTGCTGTTCCCCGGGCCGTTGAGCGCGTTCTTCTGGGCCCGTCAGCGGGAAACCAGGCGGAGCGTACTGCCTTTCTACCGGCTCCAAAGTCAACGGTACATCTTTTCTGTTGTAAGTCAACTCGGGATCGGAATCTTGTGACGGAGAGTCGAGACTTCCAGGTTGACGGGACTCTGGGTGGTCTCTACCAGCTGGATTTGGTTGGAACCTGGGGTCTTTGCCCGTCAGGGTGTAGCCATCCACTTCCTCTTCGGTCTCTGGCTCAAATGTATAATCGGTAAACTCATATTCAGGGGTGGTTGTGTCCTAGGAGACAAAGCGGGTGATAAGTTAGAACTACGGAAAGTCAAATCTAAGAGTTGGACCAAACGACAAACAATATGATTACCAGGTAGAGGCCATATCCAGCAGTCGGTGGAGTAGCAAGGAGACCACCAGTGGATGCAGGAATGATGTCTTGAAAAGAGTAGCGTTTTCCAGTATGGAAAAGCCAAACACCTGGGACTCCAGTGTTTCCAACCCTGGAGAACAGGTAATAAATAGGCACAGGCATGTTCAACCCCCCACAACAATATCCTTTTTATAGCTAATCTTAGCTAATCATCTGTTGATGGTGCTCATGTCCCTTAAACTTTTCTACATTGTGTCATGTTACAAATTGGGATTTTCCTTAAGAGAATGTCATTGTATGTCAACCATTCAATGACAATAAAGGCCTTCAACTGAACTTCATTTGATAGATCCACAAAATGTAGCACTGACACCTTTTTTCTTATTTTCACAAATAAAAGCCTGAAAAGTGCAACATGCGTTTGTATTCAGTTCAAGCAAAGTTAATAGTTTTCTTTTCTGCAAATAAAGCTGCAAGTCCCAGTATGCTGGAGGGTATATCCAGTCCCAGTCTCAAATCTTTCACAGTCTCCAGCTCTCTTCCTGTATTTCGCTCCATCTATCTTCTGACCGGCTTCCCTATACCAGCTGAAGACAAACAACTCCACAACATAATGCTGCCACCAACATGTTTCATAATTGGAATGGTGTAATACATGGTTAATAATGTGGTTCATGGTGCTAGTTTTCCTCCGCACACATTTTCTATGTCCTCTGCATATTTGCTATGTCCCTTACATGGCTTAAGACTTCAAACAGGTCTTCCTATGGCTTTGTGTGAACAACGGCTTGCATACAAACCAGACTTGTGGTGTACACAACTAATAGTTATCTTGCTGACTTCCACCTGAGCCGTTAATCTCTGTAGATCTTCCAGAGTTACCATGGGCCAAAGGCTGCTTCTTAGATTAAATCATTTTATTCAGCCTGTCAGTTTTGATGAAGGTCCATGTCTTGGTAGATTTACAGAGCCATACCCACATCATGTTTGAGTGAAGGACTGAACAGTGCTCCAAAAGATATTTAAAGCTAACCTAACCCTGTTTCTTGGTAATCATAATGCCAAAGGCAAGTTGTTGCATGTTACAGACCTCTAAACAAAATATTTTGAAAATCATTGATTTCACTTCCTCTACATTACAATGGGCTACTTTCTGCTGGTCAGCCCCAGCAAATCTGGTTAAAGCACTTTTAATTATTTTCTTTACTTGTTTATTATCTAGCATATTTCTTTCCAAAACCATAAGTAAACACGTCCACCTTCACAGTACACTGTGCATGCATAGGGTAAAGACTGAGGGTGAATTCTTGTCACCAATTCTGTGGTGACAACCAATTCATTCTCTACCATTGGTAAAGCCACTCAGGTCTAGTTCAGTCAGGTATTATTTTGACCCATTTCGACTCAGGGTTGCATTTTCATACTACAATACATACTAGGCAAAAGAGAAATGAGTTCCTTTACCTAAGGTGGTAAGAACAAGAACAAAGTTGGTTCCAGTCCGGGCATTTCATGCTTCACAAAAACTAAGATGCAGAAGTCTTGGGGAGTCCTGATAGGCCCTCCCACTCCACAATTTGTTTAGAATAGTTTTCAGAAACCACGATGGATAAAGTTCTGTCCTGATGATGGGTCAAGACTGCAAAAACTCACAAACCAGGGCTTCAAGAACAGAATGATGTCTTCTTGTTTTGGCAGCCCAAAGATAAAGAGAAACACTTTCTCTGTTCTGGTGGAGTATGTTCAGGCTTTTATTTTTAAACTATGAAACTATGATAAGGTGTCACATTTTAAGTTTGAGCAAAACCAGTAACCTGTAAAAAAATCCCAAGCCAAGAATGAGATTATCTTTTTGATAAATATACTAAATCTCCTCATTGTTCCTACGACACTCACTGTTTTCATGATACATTAATATAGTCAAGAACAGCTAATAGATTGCTAGTCAGATGACAATAGTCTAATCTGGACAACATCCTAGTTTCCAGGGGGAAACGAGAGGAAAAAGGAAGCGCTAAATCACATTAGCACCTAGAGAAAAAGTACAAATTAATTGAAAAACATGGATTTGTCAAAACATCAGGCTTACATAAAAAAACACAATATTTAGTTTTGTACAGTACAAACTTTAAGATACCTAGCATGAATGTTAAGTTTAATCAAAATCTAAATTATTTAGCCAACTAAATTAAAATTCTGAATGAATAATTGCCAAACAAACATTTTTCACTTTATTTTCTTGCTGCTTAATTTGATGGGTGAACAACATGAGCAGTGCAAAGTGAACACTTGAAATTAGTTTGTCCTTGATTTGAGCAAGCAAGTTTAAATGATCTGCCAATGGAATGAGATTTTTGCACTTAAAATAGGAACAACTCATCTCCATCATCTTATTTCAACTGCAGTATCTAATTATGCTATTTTAGGGGTCAAAATACTCACTACATTGGCAGATTATCTTATTAACCTGCTGCTAGCTACCAACTAAAGATCAGAATCCAAAGTTTCCAAAAAAAAGTACTTTTTCTGCCATTTTGAATGATGCCAGTCATTCACAATCATTGTTTTAGCTACATTGTCACAGTTAGATCAGATTATAGGCTAAGATCTGATTAGATCAGATTAAAGGCTAAGACAAATTTCCCCATAGGGGAAATCTGTTTTAGCCTTTTAGCTAATTGCTACACTCACCTGGTTATTACCTTTGGTCTCTTGCATCATTACTAATGGTTGTATAGGAGATGTGTGACACAAACATACAGTTGAATGAAGTTATCATTTTTCAAGTTTAAAAATGTTTTTTAAATCGCAAGAGTTTTGGCACTATCCATGCTGTCAAAGCTGTCCAAGGTTGTCGGCGATAAAGGCAACACATATCCTGTTTTTTACTTACTGAGAAAGCTTTTTAACATTATATTCATCTTGGGCAACGCTGTAAAAAGGTCCATCAGTTTTGGAGATGATGAAATATGGAACTTCTCCTCTACTGAAGCCAACTCTAGCAGGAAGCTCTATCTCCACATTATAGGACTCCTGTGGAAAAATAGTGGGTTTTAAACTAGTATCAGCGCAAACAATGTTAAACTGTGTATGTTTACATCATTGCAGTCCATCCATACATCCATACATACAGTCCAGTAAGTTTACCTTAGGTCGTGTCCCAAAAAACCTAAGCCCATCTTCAGGATAAAGGAAGAGAACGAACGAGTCAGTTTCATCATATCCGATCACAGCTTGGAACGTATTGACCTTCAGGGAAGGAAGAGAGATACACTCAATAGGATCTAAAACAGATCAAATTAAGTACATATAAAATTCAACCTCTAATGTGACTTTTTATTCAAATACTAATTTGATAGAAACTGTAACTGAGAAAGGCAAACAAATAATTGCCTCACAAAAAATATATATATTGAGCAAACTGAAAGTGTTTCTGTTTTACTAAATAATGCTGTTATTTAGAAAGTTGTCCATTACATATTATTGCTCTGTAGGAAACAGTAGATGCATGCTTAACCCCCAGACAGTAAAAGTATCTGTTAGATATGCCTGTGTAAGGTTTATGTCAGATAAAGTAAATGATGAACACTGTTTTACTTCTTTTGATTGTGACCACATTACGGTTTAGCATATCAGTACAAAACATTTTATTACATGTATTACAAAATCCCCACTGACACTAGTCTCCATCGACTCCCAATCCCCTGTTGTGTACCACATGTTGAATGGCTGGTTGCCCCCATGCACAGAAACTCATCCACCTTCAGTAGCTCTACTTCTACCATCTTCCTTATCCTCCCATCTCTCCCTGGCATTTTATATACATTCTGTCTTGCATCTATTTTCAACTTCCTCTTCCATCCAGACCATACCAATACCTCCCCAAGTTCTCATCCACCTGTTCCCTACTTTCACTACAGATCAAAATGTCATCTGCAAACAGCATCGTCACTGCTTTTGTCCATTGTACTGTCCTACAGATATTTGGTTTGGAAAGATTAACGGGATGTTTTGTTCAACAGATTCATTGATTATCAAAGTTAAACAGAAGTTATACAAACTAAATAATGTGTACATAGAAATACTCTTGTATTTCTATGTACACTTTCCATTGACTAAGGTAAGCTGTTAAAAACAGTAAATGGGTCCAGTTAACGGTATCAAGTTCTAATCCATCTTATAAAGTTACAGTTTCAAAACCACAAAGATGTACTGTCACACTGTTGCTGTGGTTTAAAGTCCTTTAAAGGAGACCCCTGAGAAAGTGATGCCGTTTTCACACTGCAAAAACGGATCTAAAAATAAGTAACATATTCTTAAAATTAGTGTTTTTGTCCTAGATTTGAGCAGGTAAATACGATTATCTGCCAATGGAATGAGTATTTTGACCCCTAAAATAAGATAATTAGATCTAATGCACTAGAAATAAGATGATGGAGATGAGTTGTTCCTATTTTAAGAGCAAAAATCTTATTCTATTGGCAGATCATCTTATTTACCTGCTCAAATCAAGGAAAGATACACTCATTTTAAGAACATTTTACTTATTTTTAGTTCCGTTTTTGCAGTGCAATGCCTGCAGGGAAATATAGGATAACTCGGGGCTGCCCATCTTCCACATGTTGCTGAGCCCTGGCAGTCAGCTGGCTGAAACAAGGCTGCTATGCTTTTCTTCGACTTACAAAAGAGACAAATATAGCTGTTTGGAAATGTTTCCAGTCACAAAAAAACTCAAGCGAGCAGAAAAATCAATTTGCCATATTGAGGAGGAACTTCACTTCAAAATGCATATAAAAAACATTGATGGAAACATGGCTAGTGTGTGGTTTGGTTTATCCACAAAACAAGGACAGCTCCAAAGGACAACGGACAATTAGGGCTGCAGAGAGGATCATCAGGGTTGATCCTCACTCCATCCAGGACCCACACAGGTCAAACGTCTGAATAAAGGCAGCAGATCCAATACAGCCTAAACACAAACTGTTTAGACTTTTACCTACCACTACAGAGCGCTATTAGCAACAAAGAGGCCTTACAGAGACAGTTTCTCCCCCCCAGGCTGTCAATCTGATGAACACTTAACAATCAGATGATCTAGATCGGTACCGTGCTTATTTGCATCAATCCAATCATTACAAAATAGAAAACATAATTTAGCCTTGTGGTTCCTTTTTGTAATGCATTTTATTCACGCTTATTAATCTGTAATAATCCCATACAAGACGATGCTACAATCTGCTGTCGACTGAGTGACGAGTCCGCTCAGTCACCCTTAGATGGCTTCAAACACACTTCTAATGTTTAATCTTCTCACTTCTCCTCCCCCATTCCTCCATGTCCCCCCCCTCTTCCTCTCTCATCTCCTGCTTCGCAGGGTATTGTCGGCTTGTCACCCCTCTTTCCGCCTCTTACACCCACCCCGACCATTTGTTGATCCGCCTTTCCAAACATTTAATCTATACGGACTGATGCACGAGGAAACGTAGGCCACTCTGCCTACTGCAAACCACACTAAAAACACTCCAATTTTATGAATGAAGGGAACACTTTGAACAATCCTACGTTGTTTTTCTTTGGTCACAGCTCCCGAGTACCTAAACACACACCGACACAGACACACACACACAAACCAATGTATGTATAAAACCCCTTGTGCTGACCACCCTCAGCCCAGATGTTGAGCTCCACAGCTGTCTCTCTTTGAGTCTGACTGTCTTAAAGGGTGATGTTACAACTTGGAAACCAGATCTCATTAGACAAGAGACCCACAGGGCACAAACAAACACAGATGTCCCATAGCTTATAGTCAGCTCATGTGAATGTATGTGGGTCTGCTCCTAATCGTTTACATCAACGTCTTAAACCTTGCTTGTTGTTTGTGGGAGGACTTTGCAGTGTCCAGACTCTTTGTAATTAGTGAGGAGGGGGCTCTTTTGACTGTAGGGAAGAAGGATAAGATTTTTGTTTTCCTTTAAAATCTTTATTAAATATAAGTATTTTAAACAAGCAAGAGAAGGGGATGGGGGGATGTACTGAAAGTGCGTATATGTGTGTGCCCTTGTTGCATCATTAAAGGGCTCTGGAGGGAGAAAAACATACACCAAGAGAGTGAAAAGCAAAATGTAGGTCAAAATACACCTAAAAGATTACTGGGTATCTTTACACACTGTGTCATTTTCTGAACATCTTACAAGGAAGCTGTGACGACCACAGCGCAAATTCAAGAGGAAATAGTAATTAAGTTTGGAAACTTTGTGGTAGTACTTCCTCGCAGTCCTGCATGCAAGGCAAGGCAAGGCAAGGCAAATTTATTTATATAGCACAATTCAGTACAGAGACAATGCAAAGTACTTTACATGATTAAAATATAGGAATAAAAGCAAGTAGGGATAGAATGTAGAAACAAAAAAAAGAACTGCCTACGATTCTGTTGCAGAATCGTAGGCAGAAAACATCATTAGGCCTGGTGTTTATCAGCGATTGTTTCCAATGCACACAGGTTGATTAGGTTTGTGATGCCACAAAGGCACAGTGTTCCACAGACCAGTGGTTGTAAATTGAAAAAAAAAAAAAACATCTGCTCACCTATTTAAATCTTTGAATTCATGTTTTCCAATCAGTATATAATCCAGGGCCTAGGCACGCAGACAGCTTGTGCAAATATTTGCGAAAGAGTGGCTTGCTCTCAGGAGGTCAAGAAAGTCCACCATGTAACCTAGATAGGAGGCCGCCTGTGCAATAAATCAGTTGTGAAATCTCCTTGCTACTAAACACTTCCCATTCAACTGTTAGTTTTATTATAACAAAGTGGAAATGATAACCCGGCCACATAAAATCACAGAGATAGGGAGCAAGATGCTGACGAACAAAGTGAGGATAACCAATAGCCACGGTCTTACAAACTAAATGTTGGCCATAAGTTTAGATGGATGCTGGTTGGATTATGGATCGTGTTCTCCCTGCGTTTTTGTGGGCTCTTCCCGCATACTCCGGTTTTTCAAACACGCGGTTCAAAAACATTTAGGTGAGGTTAAAGAGTCTGTCATAAATGGCTTTAAAAGAAAGTGTGCTGAGGTTGTTGGTCCTGTGTTGCCCTGGGATGGACTGGTGACCTGTCCTGGGTGTACCTGCCTTTCACCCTAATCTAGATTTCATTGTTTACACTAGTGGGTATGGACAATGGTTATAGCCCAAGGTGAGTGTTAGATCAACAATGGAGCTAGATAATCCACCACTTTGCGCTTTATTGTCTTCTCTTTGGCAGATCAGTAAATCCTGTTATTTACCCTCACTCAAGAATGAGATTCCATGACAATATGCACATCAGTCAGTGCTAAGTGGACTGGAGGTTGGTCAGAGGTAATTATTCAGTATACTTAAAAAAAAAAAAAAAAAACTCTGAATAAAATGCATTGTTTTAATGCCCGTGTTAAATCTTTCCACAGATGTAACACAGATTTTTAGTTTATGGTTTGATTCAATGATGATGATTTTATTAGAAAGCTACTTCCTTTTTGTGAACAAAGCTACAATCCCTGATTTTTTTTTGGGATGATTAATGATATATTCTTTAGTTTCCTCCGCCTCGTACAGCAGATTGGGAAAGCCCCATTTGGTAAAGTCTGCCTCCCACTCCCACCTCTATCTGTTTGGCTGTTTGCCAGATGCACGCGCTGTTTCGCTGCCTCGGCAAAGACGTCTCGGTGTTCTTTGCAGACTCACAGCTGGAGGAAAAACAAATTACAGCCGACAAAGATGAAAGACTGTCAGAGATTGTAGCTCAACACTCAGCCTCCCTGCAGGCATCTCCTCGCACCTTTTTTCTTCTTTTTAAAGTGGAACGCTTACATTTAGCCGTGCTGACCAGAAATAAAGGTAAACATTAATTACTGCAGACAAACACATAGACTTATCTGCCTGATAGGTCTATGTGTTTCATGGAAGAATAGTCCAAATGTCTGCATTAAAGTTGAATCACATTTTTTTTACGTAGTGTGTTCTGCTCTGCAGAATGTGTTTCGCACGTTTCACATGACATGTAACAAACCGCAGACCGTCCCAGTCTTTAATTGAAACAACCCAAGGTCTCTGTTCATCTACAAAAAGGTTTCTAGCTCGACTTTCCTGGTCAGAATTTCACTGTTAAATAGAATTAATGTCATGAACACAACGGCAGCGCCTTGCAATAGCGCTCAGACCTCTTGAACTTTTTCCCTTTGTAACATTTTGACCTCAGACCTCTTTCTATTTTATTGTGATTTTATGTGCTAGTTAAAAACAAAGCAGTTCCTTATTGTAAAGCTAAAGAAAATGTGACTTATTAAACACATCGGAAAAGCATGCAGCACGGATATGTATCCAGCTCTCTTTACTTTAACACTCTTAAATAAACACTAGTCCAACTAGTGCCTTCAAAAGTCCCCTACTTAGTAAATACAGTCCGCATGTGTGTCATTTAATCTAACAAGAAACCCAGATGTTCCGTGAAGGCCTCAGAGGTTTGTCAGAGAATATTAGTCAACAAACAGGATATAAAAAATCACGACGGACAATTCAGGAATGGGTTTGTGAAGAGGCTTTAAGGAGAGTGGGCTTATAAAACAAAATCCAAAACTAAACACTAAAAAACTTACCAGTACTGGGATAATGGCAAATGAGAGCATTAAAGTCCCAAACCAATAAACTGGTCAGATGAGATCAAAACCAGGAGAAAAAAAAAGCTATGTGAGGCCAAAAAGCAACACTTAGGGTGAAACATGGTGAGAACTGCATCGTGCTGTGGGGATGTCTCTCTTCAGCAGGGACAGGTAAGCTAGTCAGAGGAAAACACCTGGTAGGGGCAGCAGTAGACTGGAATGCTTTAGATCAAAGCAAAGGTGCGCGTTAGACTGGCCCAGTCAAAGTCATGACCTAAAACAGAAAATCTGTGGTAAGACTTAAACTGATGCTCACAGACGGTCTCCATCCAATCTGAGTTTGGGCTACTCGGCAAAGAAAAATGGGCAAAAACTGAAGTTTCTAGTTCGGAGAAACTGAGAAATATATATTAGCATCTGAAACTGTTGACTCCTTTGAAAACCATGTATTATTTTCTATAGCTTACATAATAACCGCTGAAAATAACTCCCCAGAAACCCCATTTCAGTAATTACAAAGAAGTAGTGCCTTTCCACGCTGTAGTTTTGCTCAGACTGGAGTCATAGTCAGGTTCGGTTAGCCTGAAGCATCGAGTGGAAACAAGTCAGGGATCCATGTTCTACACGTGTGTTTTTGGTTGCTGGTGTTTCAGCCCGTTAACCGCGGAGCAGCTGCAAACAGGCAGCGAGAGACAGACGGCAGCTGTGGTCCAGTTGCCGGTATCACCAGAACTGCCTGTGCAGCGTGGGAACTGGCAACACAGGCATGCAGACACACTAACACACCACCAAGCAGATCTCTGATCAGCAGCAGTCCACTCAGCGTCCCCACGCTTGTCTTTGTAGCATTTTTGTCTGCTGGAAAAGAATTTAGCTTGATAAGAATTGAAAGAAATGATACAATTTAAAGGTTTAGCGATAGCTTTTAAGCCTTTTTTAGACTGATTAAAGAACACGCTTGGGACATGTTCCCATGTGCTTTAAAGGTTTGTTCAAAGAAAATTAAGACCTCACACCGGTCTGGGTTCCATATTCAAAGTCTTTTTTTTTTTTTTTTGTCCTCCTTACTTTTTCCAAAACTGAAAGTCTAAATGAGTCCCACCGCATGTGGCCAGAATAACATGGTGTCAAAGTCGAAGAGCGGTCAGAACATGCTTTGAGGCTGAATGAGCATAACCCAAGAAACATCCCCCGTCGTCACGGCTGGGCGCGGAGGGGGGGTGGGGGTGGGGGGGTTAGAAACAACAAATAATAATCTTAAAACACTCCTCATGGTGCTAAAGAGAGAACCAAGTTCAACTTTAGCTGTTTGCTCGTGTAGCTTTCATGCGAGTGACACAGGAGAACTAACGGCACATCCTAAATGAACAAAGAAGGCTCAAAGTCAGAAAATCCGTTCAAACGACCTCTGAAGTAAACCTCTGACTTGTAAAGTTGGAGGCTCTTCACCAGCTTTAAATCACTGCCTCTTCCCTCACTATGACATATTTTAGTTCCACTCTTCTTTGCAGAATCAGCCACTATCAGGGGGTCCTGAGCACAAACAGCCTCTTAAAGGTCATCCCTCGGCGTATCAGTCGGGTTTAGGTTTGTGCTTTAACTGGACTACTCCAACACTTGAATTTATCATTGTTGATTCTTAGGGATGAAAAGTTTACAACATTAATCTACCTCTGTATACATTTCCTGCAGGACTTTGTCGGGTTTTCTCCAAATGCATCATGGGGGGTTTGTGGGGGGTTTGTGGGTGGTGGGAGCTCTGTCTGCTTAACTTATCAGGGGGAGCTTTCAGGTCTCAGATCAGTATTTTGGTTGTAAGGCACAAAGAAAGCAGGAATAGCAATATTTAAGTTAAAAAGTGCAATATAGTAGATATTCTTTAAAAAAAAATCTAAACACTGAGAGCTTGTCATTTTCAAACGGAGCAAGCGTGATGTAACGCCGTCTTTGCATTCAAACTGATTTGGGTTTATGCTAATAGCATATTTAGAAGGGATTACATAACTTTTTGCATGTAGGCCATAAAGTAAATTAAAAAAAAAACAACAACAACAAAAACAGGATCCAATAATCAAGAACGAATGTTGACTCTTTTGCTTTAATTGATCTTCGGGTCTCTGTTATCGTTTCTGTCAAGCACCCCGCAGTCTAGCCCTTCCCCCAAAATGCCCCCCATGACAACCCTAAAAGCGCACCTCAGGTTAATCAGTTCACACGCACATACCGCACCCCCCCCCCCCACCCCCCACCACCCTGCACCTCTGTCTAATCTCTTCAAAGGAAGATGCTATCAGTCCAAAGTGAGACACATTGAAGCACACTGCGGACCCCACCCTATTCTTAAAGATCAGGCAGGCCCCCTTAAGGAACAAACTCTTGTGGAGGCATTTTGCACTTTAAGAGCTGGACACCAGGCCAGTGGACTGAGACCCAAAGGTGCAAATCTGGTTTATGAAGCTCATAAAAACACCCATTAACATCCCTGCAGGGAAACCAGTCTCGAGGGTACTAAACAAAGTCTCTTGATGCTGCATCCCCTACCCCATCCCCCCCTAACCTCAGATAATTGTTTCAATATTTGGCTTCTGATCAGACAGCGAGATAGAAATAAGCCTAAAAGAAAATATACAATTAAAGGAAAGCCAAAGAGCAAACACTGCTGAGAGGGTTGGACGGTCAAAGAAAGATCCCTTGGGTTTTTTTTTTTTTCCTTAAATCTGCCACTCCCTTCATCCCACATGCTGCACACCAGGAACTACAAACCGCTGTTTGTTCAATCGATCACCTCGCTCAGCCTGGCTTTACTTGGAGACTTTCCCAGCTTTGAACTTAAACCGAGCTTCTGATGCAGTTCAAGCCAAGCCTTTCTAATAGGTCTGTAACTATGACTCCTTGGGAAGGAGGTGAACGTTTAGGATGGAGGGCCTTTATTCTTTATAACTGGGTGTGAAGAGTCTCCTTTTTGAGGGGAAATTTAATCGGAGTGCCTTGCAAAGGTATTTTTACATCTTGAACTTTAATTTCATCACATTACAACCACAAACATAATTGTATTTTACTGGATCTGCTTATTATTTTATTGTACCCTACAGCTGTGGATCTCCTCAACTCTTCCAGAGTTGCATTGCGCCTCTTGGATGCTGCTCTGACTAAACCCTCTACTATCCAGATCAGTTTTTGGTGGACAGCCAATTCGGCCATGTCTTGGTGAGTTGGCAGTAGCGCCTTCTTTTAATCTTTCATAAAACCCCAACAAAATGCGATCAAGTTTGTTGTTATCTGTACAACGACATCCACATCTCCACGGCCCTGTGCATGCCTGTGAGTTTTAGGAACGGCACGATTTCATTTGCGGTGGGAAGGAAAGGAGCAGGTGCACGACGCGAAGTCAGTTCGGCCCGCTTATTGCGCCGTTCATCATGGGAGCAACAGCTGAAGCTGCCAAACAGCTCAAGCAGAAGGGGGAGTCCTGGTCTTTTTGCACTTGAATTTGGATCCCCTGTTGTTGACAGCACTATTTCTGCAGACGCAGAATTTGTGCACTTCCTGTTTGCCGCATGCGTTGCAAAGCATAAATAACTGAACATTGCGGCAAAAGAAAAGATAAACCCTTAAATTCCCCCAGGGGGGTGAGGTTGATTTTTAGCATTCCTTGAGGTATTGAACAACTTTACTGGTGCCTTGCTGATACATAAAAAAAAAACGGATTCGGGATAAACAAACACGACTATAAGCTGTAGCCTACAGCTATAGCAACTGACCCAGTTTCCAGCAACTTATTTCCTCTCTACATTCCTCTCGAAACCCCCAAAAACTATGTGAAACTGTGGTTATTATTAATATCTCTAAAAGGCCAACGTGTAGGAGAAACCTCATGGAGACTGGCTAACACACCGAGAGGGGAGTGTTGCTTCTACGCTTCAGAGGTCAAAGCATTATAGTGTGGGAACCGGAGGAGGGAATAATGGGTTGGTAGAGCAGGGGGGGGGGGTCTCTGATGACACTTAAAGATGGCCTCTGACCCTTTGAAAAGGTTAAGAGGAAGATTAGGAGGGTAAAAGGTGGGGGTTACAAATAGGCTTAGTGCAAACGAAACACAATTTACAGGAATTTGGGACCGCGTGTCTCAGGAAGTCCACTGTTAGGGGCAGAATCCGGACAAAGGGTACGAGTGTCAGTACCTTTATCTGTCCTACCTTGTTTAAGGCTCCAGTGGCTCGAGCTTGTTCTTCATACGCCGCCACGTTTTCCCACGTCGCCACCACAGCGTGCGTGGGGGTGAACTGTGCATCTGGGAAGCCGCGGTGCACCTCCTGGTGGGGGGGGGGGGGGGGGGGGGCAATGGATGAACGAGCGAAGGATGAAGAGGGGGAACGAATGAGACATGAAAAAAGGGGAAGGACTATGGAATGCACTAATGGAGGATGAACCAAACAGAGAAGAATTCATGTCTGAAGTGCCGTTTCTCACATTTGAGACGGCTAGAGTTGAGATTAGAGTTGAGTTTTCATTTCAGACGACGTTCAATTCGACGTACCTTGGCGAGTCTGTTGAGCACGCTGGGTGTTTCGGTGACCCGGTAATAAATGCTTCCTCGTCCTCCGCTGGTGTCTATGTCAGCCAGGAACGGTGCTACAACAGGGAAGTCCGTAGGGAGGCCATCATCGACGTACTGCTTCTCCATAGGCAGGTCCTGGGCTGAGATGATGCCGTTGGTGGCCACCTAAGTCAAGAGACGAGAGCGAGCTTGGGTTTATAAAAAAAAAAAAAAAGACGTGACCCCCGAGGCGTCTCCAAATGAACCCACATCCCTTATAAGCCACTGGAAGCCCCCCGATGGACCCCGGGAACCACATAATGAACCTCTTCATTACCTCCATAAACCTCTGGAACAGCCTCAAGGATCCCCCTGCCTGGACCTGATTATGTGTAGGAAACCAGCAAACCACATCTAAATGGCTTTCAGTGTTCTACCGATATTATCCTGGATAACAGAGCATGACCAATGATGCCTGTAAAGTGTGATGCAAAGGAGCACATGTGAAACGCGACGCGATACAATCGGGAGAATATAGGACGGTCAGGTCACACTGCTCACAACGAGCCGCTTAAAGCACCAAATATTTCTTAATTACTTATCGTGCACAACATTATGTTTAGCAATTACACATCTACTCTATTAGGTAAACCTGCTAATAACAGCCAATCGGCCATTAGAATGGCAGCAATTCTCCAGATGCTTTCAGGCGACTTGCAGAAGTTAATCAGAATGGGGGGAAAGGGTCAATTAAGTGACTTGGAAGGTGGTTGATGCCCTATTGGATAGTCTGGGTATTTCAGAGACTGCTGAACTGCTTGTATTTTTACTCTCAACCATCTCAGAGAATAGTCCAAAAACGAGAAAAAATGTCCACTGAACAGCAATCGTGGGGCCTGAAATGCCTAGTTGATGTCCGAGAACTTTGGGCAAACGGGTTTGACTGATGCAGAGGCAACACGCAGCATTATCAGTATCCCTGACCTATCTGCTGTGTGCTTCGTGATGATGTTTTCTGACAAAGCTCTTGCAGAACAGCTAAATCTATGCTAGGATTAAATAACACATGACTTTGATAACTGAACGTGACTTTCTAAAGGCAGCTACATTTTATTTAAGGGTAGTGGAGTAAAGGAGCTTTAGATTTTTATTTGTAAAAGAAAAAAAAACACATTTATAATTTCCCTTTCACTTTTTTTTAGATAGGCCTCTAAATAGACAGTGGTAGCGGCATTATGCTGTGGGAATGGTGTGATGCTGATACAGACATACCCCTAAAACGTTCTGTAAGGCGTTGACTCGGGTGGGGGCTAAACGAAAACCACACATTTCTGAATCAGGGTCCGAAATTAACACTCACCAGTCGCCAAATGCGAGTAAATTTCCCGTTTGGCGAGTGAATTTCAGAGGGCTAGCTGCCACATGGCGAGTAAATGTTTGTACCAAATAAAATAAAAGTAACATAAAAATAACAAAACCCATACGATCCGTTCACAGCTCTGTCCATCCAGAGCTCAGTCTAGACCCACCTTCTGCGGTGCTGGTTCAGCTTCTTTCACATTCAGAACCAGTCATGGCTGCACGCTGGATCAGAAAACAGATCTGCTAACCAGATACAGTCTAAAACGCCAATTAGTCTGTTTATAAGTTTCGTTCTTATTTATTCTGATTTTTTTTAACTACCTGCGCTGCGGCTCTGTGCTTCACCGCTCTTACTGTGCCTCCCCCTCTCGGAGCAAGGTGCTTTTATCAGCGGCCAGCCTTCAAAACGTGAATCGCTACGTTTAATGTCCTTCCACTCGTACCAAAATGTCCCAATTAAAGTCAGTAGGAGAGTCGGTAACTGTTTTTCATGCTCTTTTGTTTTTAACGACACAGGACCAGCGGTGCTTCAGTGGGCGTGGTGCGTTGCGCTTGAATCCAGGTGCGCAAAATTACGTTACATGTAACCTGTAACATCGGGGGCGCAGCGCACGACGGTAAAATCCAGCAGCGAGATCAGCGTAAAGACGCAGCGTGAACCCTAAGTGCTTTAAGTGTTGCAGCTGAGGGGAAAATTTTGAACCATACACAGGGGCGGTTCTGGACAGGGGCCAACAGGGGCCTGTGCCCCTGTAGAACTGTTCCTGGCCCCTGTTATGGCCCCTGTACTAAAAACATGATGTTAAATTTCTTAGGATGATAAATGCTGACAAAGATAACGTGACTGACTGGTCATTTGGATCAGTTGCATTTTTTTCGTTTATGGTTTTACCCAGTAATAAAATAACAAAATAATTAAAAAATAAATATAAAAAAAATAACAATAATTAAAATCAAGCTGTTTCACGTTAAGCTCCCGCTGTATTGAGAAAATATCAGGGGTCTGCAACCTGCAGTTCCAGAGCCACAATTGGCTCTTTGGCTTACTTAATATTTTAAACGATGAAATGTTGACCTGTTAAGTACCCCCCCCCCCCCCAATCTTTTGTTCTGTGCCCCTGTGAAAAAACACTGGCCCCACCCTGACCCACCCTGCTAAATTTGGTCTAGAACCCCCACTGACCGTACAGGCTTGATGAAACTCTGCCTCATTCACAAATAAGGCCAACATGGATAGAATAATGATAATCTGTAGTGTTTTTTATCGCCTGGATGTGAATCTGATAATTCATATTGTGTCTTTTATAATCAACTACAATATATATATTTTTTAAATTCAGGAAACAAAGATTTCTCTTCCAGGTTCCAGTCAGCCACGCCCCCAACCACGCCCCCCATAATTAACATAATTTCACTCTTAATTTTTATAAAAGTTGAGGTCTGGTCAAAATGAATATTTTGGCCGGTAAAAAATATGCCTGGCCGGTTGATTTTACGTCTACCGTAACAAAGTTAATTTCGGACACTGTTTCTGATCCTCACAAGCCAATTTTACAGCATGATGCTGCCACCGCCGTGTTTCGGCGTGGGCATTGTGTGTGTTTTGAAATCCTCAGACTCAGACTCAGACATACTTTAATGATCCCAGGGGGAAATTACTTTTGTTACGTGCTCCAGAATACACACATTGTTTTATATATATATATATATATATATATATATATTTACAACATTCCGTACAAGGTATTCACAATAGTCATATCACTTCACATTGGGAATCCCAGTGAAGTGATGGTGACTTGTGCATCCCTTTTATTTCCACTTCTTATGCTGCTTAGTGCCGGTCTATCCAATAAAATGACTGAAAACACATTTCAGTTTGTAACAGTTGTGGCACTGAAAATTTTACACGGAAAGCTTTTTGTTTTGCACAAATATCTTGAATTTGTCCCAGTATTTTCCCACTCTTCTATCTAAGCAGCCAATAATCTTGTATTTTCTGCATCTCCTCAATGTTTCCATCGGTCCCACTTGTTTCCTGCAATAGCAAATTTAAGCCTGTTAAAGACAGAAGGAAAAGAAAAAAAAGTGATGAGTCTCCTACTTACATACAGCTGGGAGAAAGGGGAGTCAAAAAAGTAAAAGGGTCTAGGTAGGGTCAGCGCTCTGGACGTCTCATCGTCGCCCTCTGGCAGAATTAGATCTCCTGTCAGAGCGCCGTAAGGGAACAGGTCAGTCCTCCGGATGGCGGTGACCACGCACAGCGAGAGGCTCCAGCAGCACAGCAGAGCCGCGGTCAGCATCGCTCCTCTGTCCATGGGCAGGCCGAGCAGCTCTGGGACGGGGAAGAGCCGGACTCAGGGCGCGGAGCAGCAGAGAGGAGGAGAGAGAGACCCGCCGAGACCCCGCCGCCGCCGCCGGGAGGGGAGGGAACGAGGCTGGCCCCGCTCTGATTGGTCAGAGGGGGCCTGAGTGACAGCGTCCCGGCGCAGGAGGCAACATCTGGCTCGAATTAGAGAAAAGAGCGCTGGAGCATTTTTAATCCGGATGTAGCAGTATCTGTTTCCCAACACTCATGAAGACATATGGCTCTGAAACTTTTTTTTTCCCTCCCTCTTTTCACACACACACAAACACACACAGACACACACACACAGTTCCTGACGCACTTATGAATTATGACGTTTTTAACTCTGCTCAACATTCAAGAGAACATAAAACATTGCTGATAAATTAGGAGGAAAAAAATCACATTCTTTAATTTCTCTCTTTTTTTTTTACTGTTATTGTCCGTCCTCTCTAAACAAATCAACGCAGCCCGGCTCTTGGTCGCCTCTTGGTCGCCACCTAGCGTCTTAAGAGCTGTACTGCAGGCTCCATAGTGGACCCTTCCTTTCAATCCTTTGGCCACTTATACTTTTACAAATTTTGTCACAATACTAAATGTAAGATATATTATTTGGATTTCATGTGACACACCAACTTAAGCTGTAAACTGGAAGGAAAATACATTGGTTATTGTTTCTACACATGCAAATAAAGAACAGTATTTATATTAAGCCCTCACCTTGATACCCCTTAATAACATCAAATGCAAACAACTGCTTTCAGAAGTCACCAAGCAACACAGGAGTGAACACACTAATCCAAACAAAGACCCATGGTGGTGACAGCATCCACAGGCGGTGATGCTTTACTTCAGCGGGAGCATCGAAGTTTGTCGGAGATCATAGAAAGATGAAGAGAAGTCTGATCTGATCAGAGACTAACTCCAGGCACTGCAGAGAGGTACCTAAAAATATATATTCTCCAAAGTGCACACAGGCTTTCACTGAGGGATTGAGCCGGGAATTTACAGAACGCCTTCAGATTTATGATGAATTAGAATAAAGAAAAAAAAAAAAAAAAGGTTGCTAAATTTGGCAACATTCCATTGAAGTAATTGAGCTTGCTGTTCTTTACTTTCTTTACCTCAGGCTATGTGTGTAAAGTTATATAAATACCACAACAGTTCAAACAGGGACATCCAATGTCTTCAAGGCAGGACTGACATCTCTGTGTTTCAAAAACTAGTTGTTCTGAACACCATGGTGCTGCTCTGCTTCTTGAATTGGAAAGTAAATGGTTGACATTGTCATGATCACATAATAATAATACACATAAAATATACCTTAGAAGTGCAATAAAAGCGGGCCTTGTAAAGAGCTAAGAGGCAATAATTTCCTCCTATGTAGCCTAAAAATTTAAATGATTTTGTGCTTGGTGGTGATTTATCTATTTTGTTATATTTTTATTTTGTGTTTTATGGTTGTTTTTATTGTGAAGCACTTTGTGGGTTTTATTCTGTGAAAGTTTTTTACATGGAGGCATTGTAAGATAAGACCACAAATGGGTAACCTTTTCAGTAAAACTGTTTAGGCCAGACCTGAATTTTTTCCTGGTGGTAAAAATAGACAATGACCATCAAAGGTAAATGTTCTGCCATGTTGCACCATGACAAAATTACAACGATTAATCCCACTGGACGAGGAACTTGACAACGCTTGAAAATTGAATAGTATAGATGCTCTTCAGCCAATCGGACTGAACTTGAACTACATTGTAAAGAACAATGGGCAAACATTTCAGTCTCTAGATGTGCAAAGCTGCTGCAATTATATCGAATGGTGATTCTACAGGGTATTGACATATTTGGGCTAAATACAAAAAAAAAAGGCCACACTTCTTAGATTTTTGCATAAAACTGAAACAGAATTATGTTAGGGGCGTTAAGGTGACAGAATGTCAATATGAGAGACATCTGAGTGTCTAATAGACCTGCCAGACAAAACCATTCATCCTTTGTCTTCCGCTTATTAGAGACCGGGTTGCTAGAGCAAATGCTCCAGGGGGAAAACTCCAGACGTCCCTTTTCTGCAGCGACGCCCTCCAGCTCATTCTGGGCGATCCCAAGGTGTTCCCAGGCCAGACAGAATATACACTCTATCTGTATCCCTCTGTCTGTATCCCTTCCCTCCTCCAATGGGATATGGGAAAACCACTGAAGAAACAAAAGGAAATAAATAAAAAAAAATAAAGACCAAAGAACAGGGTTTCGTGAGATGTAACTAGCAGCTTACAGTAAATGTTGAATGTCCTTGAACCATGTTCTTAGTTTATGGTGTAATTACGCAAGGAAACCTGCAGATGGAGCCAACGTGAGGCTTTCAGATATAAAAGCCCATCCTATTCTTTAGTTTCAGCTTGGGTAATTCATATTCTTTGTATTTGCATTCCAAAAGTTGTGGCTGAGCTTGTTGAGTTAGGCGTCCATTATACTATATATATAACCAAATACACAAGATTATTTATGGATGATGGAAAAAAGTAAATAACATCAGCTCATGCTATATTCTTCTGTGTAACAGCACTCTTGTCTGTCCCACCGTGTAATTACTGGATGCTGGCTGGCCAGGCCTTGGTGGAGACATCTGATATTCAATAGAAATCAATGAAGCCATCAATTATTCAGGCTCGGCAGGGGCTGAAATGCGTGCTGTGACAAAGAGAGCGGGAGAAGCAAGGGCCTTAGCAGAACACACCCGAGGCATCACCCGAGGCGAGGGAACCTGAAAAATAGCAATGAGGAAGGAAAAAGTAAAAACTGTAGGGAAGGGAAAAGTGAAGGGAAAGGAAGTGAAATGTGGCTCTGTGTCAGTGGAGCAGAGGATGAGGTGAGCAGGGGCGCTGGTGTGAAAGGAAGTGAATATGAGGGAAAGGGGAAAAGGGAAGAGCGATGTCGATAGACAAGTGGAAAGTTCAGAATTTTGCTTTTAGATTTTGAGATATAAACCTTAAAAATCCAGTCACACACCCCTTACTAGATATAATTCTGAGCAACTTGTGCTTTCCAAAGAATATTCATACCCCTTGACCAGCTCTCTTATAACACAACCCCAACTTTTAATGTATTTTATTGTAAAACTAGGATTTTTTGGTGACATACAGTAAATCATATCAAGGACAATGGCCCTCTGGACAGCGTTCATGGACAAACTGCACACTTTCAGTCACACACACACACACACACACACACACACACACACACACACACACACACACACACACACACACACAACTGACGCCCATAAAACTACATGAACTTACATGCGACATGTCTCCAATGTAAATTTTTAGCACTGTACCCTTTAAGGATAAAGTGCTAAAAATATACCTTTGTTTCCTCTCCCTCCCCAAATGTGGCACCTATCTTTCCACAGAGTTAAAGGCAGCGCCCTATGGAAACCGTGTCAGGCGGGGTCCTTGGCAGCATGGCCTCAGTCAAATTGTTCCCCCGAAATGTTTGTGATGTACGTGATGGACGGTTGTACTGGAACTGAAATTTTCCTCTGGGATTATTAAAGTATTTCTGATTCTGATTCTGAGGTCATCCAGGAAGGCTGAATGCATGTGCAGATCTCACTTTTTCCATTCTTATTTCAGAAAAGCTCAGAAATTATCGTTTATTAATTATCTTTCACTTCTCAATTATTCCTTTTTGCATTGGTCCATCAAAACACATAGAAAGTTTGATGTTATAGCATGAAAAAAAGTGGACCTTAAACACTGCTGTAAGGCACTAAATGCCCTAAAGAACTGAAAGTGGGCAAAAAGAGAGACGAGTTCAGTGTAAAGGAGAGAGGCCGGGAATAAAGAGGCAAAATTACAGCAGAACCATTAGGGATTCATTAATGGGCCTAAATGAAGGCAGTTTTTCCATTTAAAAGCTTTCAGCATGCATCACATCCCATTCAAGACCCAGACAGGCATTCATTTTGCTCTTGATAAATGATAAAATGATGCGACAATAACAGTTCAATGCATTATGGAGCACTTGATACGTTTCCACTAACAATAAGCACATGTTCTGTGTCTTTACAGTTGACATGAAAGCTGCAGAAAATGATCTGTTGTCAAAAAGGAAATATAGCAGAACAGGACCCTGAAAAGCAAGACAACAATTTCCAAAAAGTACCATTTTTAGTCACTTGTTGATTGGTTCTTTCCTTTGTTGTGGCCGTAGGGGAATGGAGCCAGGCCGCTGATTGCATCTTCGGTTCATTGGGGACATATCATAGCGAAGAGAAAGTTATATTAATCCACGCGGGAAATGAGAGCCTCACATCTAAAATGTTGTAGGAGGAAACCCCTGAGACGCATATAGGAAGCAAACACATCTTTCACGCTCCAGTGGAAACACATTTTTGACCCGGCAGGGTCGGCGCATGCACACACGCACTGGATGCCGCATGCTCTCGAAATATCTCGTTGCAAAGAGGAAACAGTTTCTGCAGAAGGTTTTTGCCGATATGATACGTTTTGGCCGCCGCATGTACAATTTCAGCTGTCTATTTCAAGAATCAGCGTCTCAGGACCCAGTGTGCGTAACTTGGGCTAAGTTTTAAACATCCGGAGGAGATAAAGCTAGCGGCTAAAAAACTCTAAAGATGACTGTGCGGTTCCACTGCAGCGTGTTAAACTGGGACGTCAGGCTACCGCAACGCGAAAGCAGCGATGACCCGAAGTTAATATGTCCTCTTTGTGACCATAGTCAACGTACTTATCGGTAGATTCTTTGAAGAGCGTTTCTCTTTGAGGTCTGCAGACGTTCGTTCGTGCACAGGTCTTTCTTTCCAACCCCAGGCTTACTCTTAGGCGAGGTCTAGCTCTGTACACGACCATTGCAACATGTTGATTCTGTTCTTTTCCAATCGGTCATTCTGTCGACGATGTGCCGCTGTGTTTGACATAATTGTCCTGTTTACGGCCGAGTCTGGGCCAAGCTTCGTCTTTGGCACAGATCAGCCCGTATTCGACTATACTTTGGCACACAGAAGAGTTCACGATCGACCCGGTGGCTGCGGTGTGCCCAGATCCAGCTGTTGTAAAGAGTTCCCACATCATCACACTTCCTCCCCGTACTCGACGGTTGGAATACGATCTTTGATTACACAGTCTTGTGGTTCATCTGGGGAAAAAAAAAAAATAAAGATAAGCAGAATGTGCATCTCACTGACACTTACCCTTCTTTTTTTTTTTTTTCTTTTTTTTCTTCCCAGTGTCCTGTCTAGCAATGTGGCAATAAGAATTGATGTCTTAATGCCAAATAGAGCTCGACAGATTTTGCTTTCGCAAGTGGAGCGAACAGCTTTCGCCATAATGCTCCGCTTGATTTATGCATGTAAATAGCTTTATTGTGATTCCTGCAGGGAGAATTTCAAATTATATGGACACTACAATGGGAAAGTAGGAGAGTAAAGGAAGAACAAGAAGAGAAAAAAAAGAAAGAGTAGAGGTGAAAGAAAGAAGAGATAAAAGGGAGAGAGTGATAAAACGTCCTCTGTCTGCTTCATCACCTGGAAAGAGACGCAAAAAGAACAGCACAACCAACAGACATAAAGCAACAGATACAATCGAGTAACACCTTCATACCATTGCTAAATCATATGTATTATTATTTAAGCTGACATGTGTAATGTGATACCTGAAAAAAAGAAAGTGAAAGAAAATAAACAAATAAATAAATTACAGGCTTTCTGCTGTATATAAGACACTTACCCTTCTAATGACTACGAATATGCTCAGTTTCCCTTTTAGTCAGCACACTTGGGACTAAATGAGTGGGAAATTGCAACCTTGAAAGGCAAACGGGAAGACGCTATTTCAACATGCCTCACAAGGCCAATGAGACTGTACTAACCCAGGAGATCCCCTCCTCCCTGGTGGGTGGTATAACCATTGCGTGGTCCTTGCATTTCACCTCGCTAATCTGACTAATCTGGCCCCTTGCTTGTGAGTTAACAGTCTAATTGGAGGTGAGTTTGCTCCCTACCCCGGACGTTGCTGTGTACAGCTCGTTCAGCTTGTTAACGAGCTGCATCTTACTTTTTCGCATCACTAACTGGGCCTAATTTAATTCCCAGTTCTCAGGGCCGGATCATCCATAAGGGCCAGTGGGCCAGTGCCCAGGGGCACCAACCATGGGGGGGGCACCACATGACACATGCTTTAAAAATATATTTTTCATAAATTGTTATATTATTTACTTGAAATTGTTGAAAGACCATGCATTATTCGTTTTGTGAACACTGATGTCACAATAATAACATTGATGTCACAATAATAATAAATGATAAATAAATCATGTATAATGTTTTGATTTCAGCATTTTAAAATGAGATATTTGAATATTGCTCACTGCTCATATGCCTACATGTAGTTGTGTAAGTTAGTAAATAGTAAATTACATTACAGAGATCCCCTTGATTATGTCTGATGTTTTTGACCGGAGGGCAGCACGGGCAAGGGGGGCGTTGGGGGTGGGGGGGTGGGTGGGGATTTGAGGTATGGTGCCCATGGGCACCACATTGTCTTAATACGGGCCTGCCAGTTCTGGTACAAATTTTCATACATTATAATCATTGATTTATTATTGATCTAAGGTGCATTCATTTTCATTTCAAGACCTGAATCTGATCTGTGGAGTGGATCATTTATAGCTGTTTACAAGTTAAATAACGCAGTTTTGTTAAGTTAGGCTTACCGTATATCTGCTTCAGTCTGCGGCTAACATAACTCACCACCGTCAGAGTGTGAATTGTAGTGTAAAGTGCTTTGGGATCGTTTGGACTTGACAAATAGCTATACAAGTACAAGCTGTTTACCATTACGTACCAGCGAGGAGGTTTTCAGTTTGGTCCTTTCTTTTAATTGAAAGAAAATTGGATGTGGACCAAGATCATATTCCAGATAAGCACATGAAGGAGGAGGAAGAAGGAAGGGCGGAATTAGGTTTTGTGGAAAAAGTAAATAAATGATTCATTTGTGAAAAGTATTACCGAGAAGCAGCAGGAGATAAATGCTGAGGAGAAGAGGACTTAGGACTGAGCCCTGGGGCATAACTGATATAACAGCAGAGGAGTGGGATCTAAAGGACATGAGTCGAACGAACTGAGAGAGAACTAAACCACTCAAGTGGGGTTGTTGACGGTTTCCTGAGAAGTCTGTGATTTTTAAAAGGGCAGTTTCTGTACTGTGGTGTGGGTGAAAACCAGAGTGGAATTGCTCATAAAGATACCTGTTTATCATCCAGTCTGACTAAACTTGAGTTACTTTGCAAAGAACAGGCAAACCTTTGCTCTCTAAATGTGCTCATTTGATCGAGAGATGGCCCAGAAAACCGCTGATGTTATTGCATTAAAAGATGGTTTTTGCAAAATGTCGACACTGAGGGGGGCTGAAGTCAAATTATTACAACGGGAGGAGCCTGGAACAAATGTTCCTGAGATCTTTTTGTTAAATTTAATATGAGACTGACAGAGGCGAGGCATTCATCAGCGCTACCAGGACCTCTGATCACCGAGTGAAGTGTCTTGGCCTTCAACACAAACTCCTCCATAAACTTGAGATTGTTCAAAACTCAGCAGCCCGAATTATCGGCAAAACTCCCATCTTTCCACCACATCTATCCAGCAGCTGCTCTTGCTCTTGGTTATTTATGTAAACAGAATTCAAAGTTCCTCTGCACACACATCAAAAGCCATTCGCCACCCTCCTCCCCTCCTTATCGGTCAGATCTCTCAGACTTCCCCATTCTCTCCTGTTCCCTCAGGTCATCCTCCTCCATCCACCTCACCCCGCCTTCCAGCAGGCAGCTTCAGCACCATGGGGACCACAGCGTTCAGCCACTCTGCTCTCCAAAAATGCCAGACATCCGTCATATTGAGTCTCTCCCTCTGTCTAAAATCAAAACTTAAAATTCATCTGTTTAAGAAATCATACTCAGCAATCTTATTGCATTTTAGACTTAGACTTAGACTTAGACAAACTTTATTGTCATTTTGTATGCACAGAGTGCGTACAGAATGAAATTTCGTTTGCATACAGCTTGAGAATTTCAGTGAATTTCAGTGGATTTCAGAATAAAGTAACTTTGCAGGATAATAAAGTAACTTTGCAGGAAAATAAAGTAACTTTGCAGGATAATAAAGTAACTTTGCAGGATAATAAAATAACTTTACAGGATAAATGAAGTAACTTTTCAGGATAAATAAAGTAACTTTGCAGGATAGTAAGTAATTTTACTGTTTCTGTTGTGTCTTTTCATGTATATAGTGTCCTTGAATGATAGAGGCAATTCTGATTAAAAGTATTAATATTGTACTTTTTTATAAAACATTTATAAAAAGAAGTTCAACACTTAAGATCAGTTTTGCAAGGCCCTGTGGATTCCCTTCTACATAGGGAAGTTATAAAACTATTTTTTTTTTTATCCAGGGAAGTTATAAAACTATTTTATTTGTTTATCCATGCTCCTTTTTAAACGCTCTGGTCTGAACAACATTCAGATCCAACGATTTAGCCAGAAAGGTGCTTCTCAGAAAGTGAAGGCGTGGTGGGTAGCTTTACTAGCTCCAACTTGCAGAGCTCTGTGGGCGTGGCTGCGGGTTGTGCGTGACGTCAACGCCTCGCTCCCTGCGCTCAGATCAACTCATGCCCGTCTTTATCACAACGGCTCGTGCCTCACCCCTGTCAGCAGCGCACCTTTAGAGCAGAGCGGCTCCGGGGGACAAACAGACCGTGGACCGGGATATTTGGGACTAAAAGTTGGACGTGCTCAGTTTGGTTATTTATTTATTTTTTTTGTAACGAAGGAAGACGGGGACGAGCAGAAGAACTACGCCGGGAGCAACTTTTAAAGCAGGTGAGAACTTTACAGGGATGCTTTCTGTCGCTGCGGAGGTCCACGCGGATCGGACAGTTTGGCGCTCGCGCTGTTTTCTCGCTCCGCGTAAATAGTGATTTATGTAAACATCTGTATTATTTCAAATAAACAAGGCTAGGACGCCTTTACAACCAGAAATATTTTTTTTATTATTACTATTTTTGAGGTCTTTGCTTTGGCACTAGTTGTAACACATTGCACGTCAACATTTTCAATCGAAACTCCCGGTTTGCACATGTATTTTGGGTTGAATATCTTGAGAGTTATGTTCAAATTCCTTCCGCAACTTTGAAATAAATTGATATATAAAGTTATGTTTACTCTTTAGAGAGAAAATACGGCACAATGAAAAGTTTATACAGAGCAACTGCGAGCGGTTATGTGAAATAGCCCTATAATGACGCCAAGTTACACGCCCAACAGCTGGGCGCATCTGTCAGAGATGGGTTCTTTGCGGTTAAAACTTGGAGGCATTTCATCCACTTTACATTGATTCAGTCACATCTGATGCAACGCTCTTCAGTAGGACATAAAAGAAAGTGAGTCAGATATGTGGGTGCAGAGCCATGAGGTCGCCATGGTGTCGGTCCGCTGGAACCGATGCGCAATGTTTAGGTCTAGGTGTAACGGTTTGAAAAAAAAAACAGAGTTTCACAAACATAGTTTGACTAATGCCTCGGGAAAAATATTTACATCCCATTTTTACATTTGCTGGGACTCTATGTGATATTTTGAACACTAAGGGAAGCGTAACCGTGCAGTGGAAGGAAATAAATCCTTGGCTTATTTTTTTATTTTAAACAAAACAATCTGAAAAGTGCGGCTTACTTTTGTGGCCAGCCTCCATGACTCAAAACTTGCTAAAAGGACCGTAACCCATTACGGTTGCAAGGCGTTATGGGTATATGCGCATCATGCTGAAACTTTAGCCTGTTCTTTGCCGCATAGCATTGGCTTTGTGCTTTCTCTACTTTGTTGATGCCAACAAAAGAGAAAGCATGTTAAAAAAAACATTGACGTTTGAGGCTGTAACATGACAAAATGGGAAAAAGTGAAAGGGGTGTGAACACATTCAGAAAGCGCTGTCGTTTTCTGCATGTCAACAACAGCACTAATTTACAAGGCAAATGTTCTTGCAGCAATTGTTATGGAAACAGAGGACTCCCGATTATCTGAGCATGCTCTGCCCCCTGCAGAAAGCTCCTTGTGCACCAAGGCAAGCCGTCATCCGTTACTCAGGAAATGGATGACAGCTTACAGTTCAGCTTGTCAGCTGACGCCTGCTAAATCATAAGATAGAAGAGGAACAACCGTGGATGTCACAACTGTAAAACCGGAGCAGCACTTGAGGAGCGGGATATTTTAGGACTGTTTTTAGTACTTGTACAATTTAGGTTAATCTACACAAAGTTTTTGAAACATCGAATTAGGGTACTGCAGCGAGTCACAGTTGTTGACATTGAGTCCAAACAGTTTGAAACTCTGACAGAGAAGTAAGCATTCTTTATAGAGGAGGCTCTCAGGTCCTTTGTTTGGTGACTGGAAGGTAAGCAGCTTTTACAATCCTGGGGGGGAGAAAAAAAGCATAAATTCTTAGGATTGTCTGACATCAGAGAAGAACCTGATGATCTGAGCTGTTTCTGGTGATCCATCTGGCTGTATGGTACATAGCATGGGTCTGTAACCTAGAGAATGTGGCTCTCAACCTCCAAGTTGACTCTTTACGCATTTGGTCAAAAACTATGTCAATCCACACTTAGGGTTAAATACAAAAGTCTAGTTTTCACAGATATTCTCTCAGTTTCCTGGATTATCTGAATAAAATTCCCCTGCATAATAATAGTGATGGCACAAATCGATATTTTGGTTTTGCTCAGTTTTGTTCCTAATAAGGCTGCAAACTAGGCTCTTCTTTTTTTTATTTAACATAAATATAGCATGTTCCTTCCAAGAAAACGGTTTTGCTTAATCCAACCATAAAACAAACGTATTTATAGTAGGATAGTAGGTACTTAGCTGTAATAACATTTGGTCACACGTAGGGTTGTCTGGTATACCGGTACTAATTTGGTACTGGGGTACTGCGACATTTAAATGGTACTACACTGTATTTTGGATGCACGTTGCCGATAGCGCCCGCAACAGCGTGGCGGCATCACTGAGAGGATGAGGACTAAGTCGGGGAGAGAGTGCAATTAACAGCATGATTGTAAGCAATTTTTTCCAGCTGGACTTTTCCTAAATGTTTTGGGAATGGGTTCTACTGCGGTGAACTCAATTTAATCAGACTTGAATTAAACTTATTTACAGGAGACATCTTTAACCAGCCTATACGTCTCTGAATTTTACTTCCAAGTAGCCTGAATTTCTTGCTCATTTAAAATTAAACATCTTGACTCGCAGCTTGACGGTCTCTGTTAGTCTTTTCCAACTTTGCGGCAGTCTGTAAAAGAATATTAGTGGTGTTTTGTTGCTCATGATTTAAAATCATTTTCAGCATTCTAGTCAGTATTCTGTTAAAAAAAAAAACGTGTACAAACCTTTGTACAGCTTTGGTAAATCATATCTGAAAGCAGGAGGTCAAGTTGTTTTTAGCGTGACAATTTATCTCCATAATTTCTAAAATTATTTGACTACCTAGAGAACTGAACTGATATACCATGTTTTAAGTTCATTTGTACAGGTTTTACATGTACGATTATGAAAGTAGGAACGAACAAAACTTCATTGAGACCAAAATGAGGATACATAAGATTAATGATCTGATGGATCATTAGTTTAATTGTTGCTGCTCTAAATCTCAAAAATATTTTTCTTTTTGTTGTTACAGGATGACTCCAGAAAACCACGTGAAGATCCATTTTTAAACGTCTGCTGGAAGTGCGGAAACCATTTCTCATTAAAGGAGGGACAAATGGCTAACACCAACAAGTATGTCTGTTGCCACTCCTGGCAAACTATACAAGATGACGATACCCCAGTGATCAGCGCCGTCATGTTTGGCTTAGGGATCTTTGGCAACGTCGCCGCCCTGGTGATCTTGGAATTCCGTCGCCGCAAGGACTCAAGGAGTGAGGAAAGACAGCGCAGGGGGTTGTTCCTCATATTCGTCAATGCGCTGGTGTTCACGGACCTGGCAGGGACTTGCTTGATCACGCCCATTGTGCAGATTGCATATGCTAGGAACAGGACTTTGGTTGGGATGTTTTCTAATCACAGTACCAACAGTAGCACTTTGTGTGAGTACTTTGGTGTCAGCATGACCTTCTTCAGCCTGGCCACCATATCGCTCCTCTTTATTACAGCACTGGACAGATGCTTTGCCATAGGGCACCCCTACATGTACCAACGGCTTGTCACCAAGAAATGGGCATATATAACAATCCCAGTTATGTTTCTTATATGCACATTATTTTCTCTGCTTCCTTTGGTGGGCTTCGGTGACCATGTACAATATTGCCCTGGCACATGGTGCTTCATCGACATGAATCCCATAATTGCTAAGCACCGGTTCTATGCCGTATTATATGCCACAATTATGCTGGTGCTGGTGCTGGCGGTCGTGGCGTGCAACGGTTTTGTGATTAAGCAGCTGCTCCAGATGTACCGGCGTCGGAACAGGCAAAACTCCGTGATGAAGAACATGAGATCCAGCAGCGAGCGCAAGATCTTAGTGGCTCATGAGTTGGAGCACCTCGTCCCACTGGTCGTCATGACAATCATCTTCATCATCTGCACAATGCCCCTGGTGGTAAGACGACAGCAGACGACACACACCTCGGTGTTACAAGTTAACTCAAAGTGCCGGCATGCAAGCCGAAAACCTCGGTCCCAGCAGTCAATGTTTACGTGTAGTTTTCTCAGGGTATTACGAAGAGGATGCCTGTGGTGAGAAGATTAGCGATTTGGGTTTTCCACGCAACTAATGGATTCAGCATCACCGTGCAGTTATCTAGTAAATCATACTTTGCACTTCTACGGAGCTTCTAGGAGAAATTCTTAGAAAAGCACCAGTCAGAGCTCGACCGAGTTACGATCTAGAGCTTCAATCTACCGATGCCAGCTTTAGCAGATTCAACGGTCTCTAAGAACTAGCGTTAATAGTGTTGAAAATATTTCATGCTTACCTTGCTGCCACGTGCAGTCATAAATTACAGTTTGTATTCTAAGCAGAGGTGTGTGTTATGTGTATAAAACAGACAAAATGATTTAGAGTTGCCGCGTGAACGTGTATGATTGCGTGAATGACTGACTGTAGCAAGCCAATTAGCATGTAGCATTTTAAAATCTTTAGCATCTTATGTTATAAATTAGTACAGTTAGCATTGTCAATGACATTCCCTATCGAATGTATACTAGGAGATGGGCTATGTTAGTCCTCAAGGCTTTAGGTTTTAGATGTATCCCTGCTCCAACACCTGATTCAAATCATTAAATTATCTCCTCAGCTTGTCACCAAGTTCTGCAGGAGTCTGCTATAATGATGCAGTCAGTTTCGTCACATACGTTCAGGACGCGGCCTTCAAGGACCAGATTTGCCCGCCCCGAGATGTAAACCTTTAAATTTGCGCTGTGGTTTCCAAAAGGCTCCCAAGGTTTACAAATCTTAACATTCTCTATAGTGGACAGAGGTTTGATGCTTAAGACATACATTTCCTTTTCTTAAACTTTGCTAGTATACCTTCAGACTTCTGTTATACGCTGAAGCTGGCTATGCATCCTGCGGCTGACTGTGTGTTTTTTGTATCTGGAAAGATGCAAAACTACCATAACTTCACCAGTATGAAATGACCTGTACCTGCCACAGTCTATTTCTCCATTGACAGCAAACATTCGTCTACAGAAACTCCTTTCCCGTTAAAGCTGTAGTCTGTAATCCTGTTCAGAAAGACTTTTTGTTATACTGGGTGAAATGGTCCTTCCATCCTGACAGTAGTCAATATGTATACATAAAAAGGGAGGTTAAAAAATGTGGTCTCTGTGGGAGCTGCAGGCCTGTAAAAACTCTGACCAATCCCTGCCATTCGGTCTGAAGGGCAGGGATTGGTCAGAGATTTTGTCCCGGGGGTATCGCCTTATGTATTGGTTGTCCCACATGCCAATCATTGCGACGTGCTCACGTAACACCACATTCCTTGTTAGGTTCCGCTTGCCGGCTGCGCATGCACACTTCTAGTGTTTAGTAGAAAGAAATAAGACCAGAGTGGATTTGGGAGATTTTTTTTTTTTTTTTTTACATGATCCCCCTGAGGAGCAGAAGAGCAACGTAAGACGGTCTTGCACAGTTACTCAAAAAGAGACTTGGTGAAACTTTATGAATGGTAAGGATAGAGATACTGGATGATTAAACTGTGGGAAAAACCACGCAAACCACATTCTTAGAATTATCTTGTGAAGTCATAAACTAGGCATGTTTCCTCTAAATATATCTCCTTTTTATGAGACAACACATTTTCTCATCACAGAGTAGTGACAAACATCCCATTAAAGTTATATAGCCATGTCATGTTTATAAGAAAGACCAAAGCCTGTTTGATCATGATAAAATAAGGTTATACACACCAACCCTCCATCTTGGTAATGCTTTGATAGTCCTTTTTGAGCTGAAAAATAAGTTGCTCTCGGGCGCGATTAACAAATATAAACAGAGTTGGTGCCAACCTAGTGACAGTTTCATAATGGTAGTTTGCTTAATTTCTAATTCCATTGTAAATAATGCCGAACCGAGCTTGACCCTCTGCAATGCCTCGTAATAAAGCAGCAGCTCGGTATAATCGAAGACCAACAGTTATTAAATACACCGCTCTACAAGATCTTGGACCTTTCTTCATTGTTTTGCCTGGGGATGCTAATAGCAGTTAGCCGCTTCCTTGTTTTAACCTCTTACTAACAAATTGAGCAAAAACAAAGCATAAAAAACACCAAAATAACAACTAATATGGCAGCAGAATGTGATCATCCTTCTTAAAAACTTTGTATGAAGCGAGAGTGAGCTACTGACTTAAACATTTTAAAAAGTAAAATAACGTGGCTATGCACCTTTAACACAGGAAGACCACTTTTACTGGAATGATGATTTCTTGAAAAAGATTTATGACTGCCATTATTGGCTTCACTCAAACTCAAATGTCACATGTTAGGAGGATATCTGATCTGAAATTTAAAAAATCTGGTCTGTGGTTTGACGCCTCATCAGTAAAGATCTTTACACGAGGACGTGCAAAAGTCAACGCAGACATAGGTTGTCTTCAGTATCATACGGTATTTATGTCTAAACTGTTTCTGCATCTAACGGAGCCCTGCAACAGAAGCAGTCTGATGGTGCCAGTGACAAAGGTTAAAATGCTAGATCAATAAATGTAGATTTAATAACACTGGGGTGAATTTAAATTATACTCTGCAAGAATTGTAGATTTAATGCCTAAAAGACCATTGAAATACACCAGCACAAGTAAAATGTACAGAATTATAAGAGATCAGTAAATACTGTAGTAAACAAGAAACACAAAGCTAGCCTTGTGTTGTAAGGAAGAACCCTCTTTGCTACCAGCAGGCTTCAGATGCAGTGGCAGATCGTGATTAAAGTTTGAGAAGCCAGGATGTGATCAGTAACATCATCAGGAAGCTGTTTGGATGGGACCTGTAATTAGACGATAAGGGTATCTGGCTTCCAAATTAGACTCATAAACTTCACATGCGCAGCACACCACCAATATAACATCTATGATCTGTCTGATAACAACGTGGGGTGGATTAGCTAAATAACAGCCGGCCAAGACCGCGTCTACCTAAAATTAATTAGCGTTGTTTAGTTTGGCCGGTTGACAAATTACACCTGTAGTTGGTTTAAAATGTGAAGACAACTTTTAATCTACTCGAGATCATTTTGCTCAGCAGAGGATTAGCTGTTTATTGATATAAGGTGGCGATGAGAAGTTCACATGCAATTATTGGTCTAAATGACCTATTTGGGAGTTTATATCATTTTGTAGCCATCAACATGCTTCTGGCTGAATATTTGACCACTCCTCTGGGTAGAAATAACAGAGATCATATATGTTGGTAGCTTTTGTCTGGCACTGTCTTGGATACGAAACAGAGTCCACAGATCTTCATAAAGAATGAGGTGAGGTTTATTCCTAAAGCTTAATGTCAGGCTGCTGTATTCCTTCCAAAACTAGTTTTGGAGCGTGTTTTGGATCGTCGTCCTGCTGGGATAGCCAATTGTATCCGATTTCAACCGTCTAACTTGTGTTTTAAGATGATGTTGAAGGATTTGGAGGTAGTTCTCTGCATAAGGATGCATAAGGATGCCACGACGATGCTTGCCACTTTGTACGGACCTCCTTAACTCCAAAAATTAATAAACAAAAATAGAACATTAAAAACAGTTGGACTAAAAAAGTTGAACTAGTGATGTTTCAGTAGAACTATTTAACTTGAGCAGTCGAAGGCAGTCCTAAACAAATGTGTTTTTAATCTTGATTAATCAAGAGGATAATTAGAAACTAATTGTATAACATTACAATAATGTTATAATGATAAACTTCTCAGCTGCATCGTGCCATGACAGGCAGTTTGACTAAACATATATAATGAATATCTGAAAGAAGCCTATGATTAGCTGACGCCAGAGCTGACGCTGTACTTTCCCTGGGATACTTCTAATGGTTTAGGCACAGACAGAGGGGATTCTGGGTGCTTGAATCAATGAATACCCATAAATGACTCATCGCCCAAACCATTAAGTTGTCTCAGTGTGACTCCCAAGTAATCTGTATGGAACCACATTGGCTTTTAAGTGACACTTCTGACATCAGATGCAAAATCGATAATGTTTTCCCTGCAGCGCGAAATGCTGTGCACTTAAGTGCGGACAGCCGTAATGGACCGGAGAGCCATCTCGTGCACCGTCGTCTCAGCCGTTGCTGGAAACCATCAGCTCTGCAGCGAAAGCTGAATTCTGCTTCGGGCTTGGTTTTTTAATGGCGTTGTTAATAAAACACAGACAGACCACAGGGAGGCCGAACCAACCGTTCAAGCTGCATCCTCCCAGAGACTCGTTTACAACACGCACAGTTAAAGGAATCTTTTTTTTTTTCATTCAGCATTTACAAAACCTTCATAACATTCTACTAACTTAACCTTTTCATATGTAGGACTCAGGTGTTAGGAATGTTGAATGGTATTTTCTTCATAGTACCAGGAAAGGTCATAATAGTGGCTGGACTTGTCCACATTTCTTCATTGTACAACCACAGACTTCAATTTATTTTATTGAGGATTTATTATGATAGACCAACACAAAGTAGCACATAAATATAAAGAGGAAGGAAAATATGTGCTTTTCCAATCTTTTTTTCCTAACAAATATTCCCAAAAGTCACAGGCTATTGAACGCCATTAGACGTCCTGTTTAACCATCACATGATGACAGCTGTTGTTGGTGGCAGCGTCATGGTCTTTGCAGCTGTCAAGTTTTGTTTTTTTTTGCACAGTTTTCTGTTAGTCCATCACATAAAATACCTTTGCGGTTGTTTTAAGACAGGTAAAACCAAGCTCAAAGGGTATGAATACTTTTGGAAGAGTGTGAGCTTTAACACTTTTTGTAATTCTAACAATTAGAGAATTTTTTTTTTACATGAATCATACCAGTTTTAGTCTGCTGTTTGAATTGTCTTCGTCCGAACACGGTGTGCAAAGCTAACACCCCTGTAGGCAAATAGAGGACACAGGGATCCGCTTTCGTCGCCATCTCATCAGGAGGCAAAATCAAATAGGTGACCTGGGTACAGTGAGGGTAAATGAGGACAGCCAGAGGAGAGGCAGCCGAGCCAAGATAACAGAGTAGGTAGGTGATGTGTTGGAAGAAACAGGGAGCAGGAGTAAGAGTTTTATTTTTTATTTTTTTTTTACAACAGAGATGTCTAGACAGCTGGGTCACAGCATTTTGGCAACTACTGTGGGATGTTTTTCACTCTGCGGAGGTCCGACCAACAAAGACAAGGATAAACA
This sequence comes from Fundulus heteroclitus, assembly GCF_011125445.2. Lineage (NCBI taxonomy): Eukaryota > Metazoa > Chordata > Actinopteri > Cyprinodontiformes > Fundulidae > Fundulus > Fundulus heteroclitus. Next base: position 19,317,506 of record NC_046384.1, on the reverse strand, counting down.
AGCGGCAGGGCCATGGGGGGGCAAAGTTAAATGCATCTAGAAAGGATAATCTGGCCACTATTAGCTGATTAGATTTCAGAGTTTTTGCTACTTGTTCCTATTGAAACGTGTTGAAACACAGAGCGGGTCACCTGTCTGACCTTTCTAACAGAAACCAAACAGACTCAGATTTGACAGAGGCCTGGTCAAGAAAAACTAGACGTTCGTGAAACAAAACGGACTTCTGTGACAACAGCAGAAGGGTTTAATACATTTTTTTTTGAGGTTACTGATGAGACAGGAGTTAATGTTCAATAAGAACCAGCTACGGTCACACGTGGGGCACGCAGTGGGCAGAAGAATCAGAAATTAGGACACAAAAACCATTAAATACATTTTGCCAAAGGACATAAAAAGCGATAGCATGATTAGCAATAGCTTCATGTGACGGGGTTCAGCAAAGCAGAGTAGACTAGTAGATTTTGGCAAGGCCTTTGAGAAACAGCAGACATTTCCACCTCCCTGTGTTTCTCTGTTTACACACTGATGATTACAAGTCTATACACTGGAGAGTATTCATGTCTGGCTAATATCCTATCATCTCATCTCGTCATGCAATGGTAGTTTAAACTATGGGTGTCCAAGCAACCGTCCCATTAGGCTCTTTGGAACTGGTTTTTACTCGGAGCCCTGCAGTAGGATGTCGGCAAGCTTTACCAATATTTAATTTCGAGTTAAGATCGTATCGAGTAATTACATGGAAATGGACGTGGTCCGTGACGCTCAGCTTCATGCCCATTCATTTCTTTATGTTCCATATAGAGAAACATAATTAATGCAGCTGGGGTTGAGCAGGGCAATATATAGCAAATGTGTGGTCCATTAAGGTTTATCGACCAACAACAAAGCAGTGTAAAATCATAAAGTGGAAAGAAAAGGTTACACTGTTGACTAAAATGTTTAGTCAGCAGTGTTGCTGCTTATCATTGACCTATTTTAGGGAAGTAACGATACGACTGACAACAACAACAATAATAATATTATTAATCAGATATTTTCAATAAATAAATGTCGTTAGGCTTTTAAATGCTTAACCCCCCACCAAAATATAATATTTCATATGATATTTGAAGGCTAAAGTAGCTTTAAAGACCAACATGTTAAAGTGTTGACTTTTCTACATTTGTGTAAAATGTGTAATATTGTCACAGCAGTTTTTGGGAAGCTGAAATTTTTTGTCATCAGGGAAAAATACATAGGATTGCAAAGGATTTTATTTCGGGTTGAGGTTATAAAATAAATCCCAGCCGTTGAATATCTCAGAGTACGTTTTAATCCATCTTAAAATGGAAAGAGCATGGCTCAGCTAAAAACCTATCAAGAAATGGCATTCAACCAAAAGGAGCTCATGGTAACTATGGAGAAGCTGCAACGATCAAAAGCTCAGGTGGGAGGCTGTTGTCTGAGCAACTATTAGTAAGGAAACCCCACAAAGAAAAACAAACAATGTTAAAAGAAATGCAGAAGTTGCCATGTTTTCAAGTAGATGACACCACAGGCACGTGGAGCAAGGTGCTCTGGTCTGATAAGACCAAAAGTGAACTTTCTATTTGTTTGTTAACACCACTTTGTTAATTATGTAGTCTTAAGGAGCCTTGCTAAAAAAAAGAAGTAAATTCAATGGAATCATCCAGACAGAGGCAAAGTCAAGCACATACATTCCTTTTGATCTCAGTTATCAAACAATGCAGTTAGGTTTAGTTTATTATTCAAATTGGTAAAAAGAAATTCTATAAATAAAAACCCAGCAGTTAGCTCCTTTAGTGACTTCAACTAGGAGAGATGCACAGCCAAGCATATAAGGTCTGACACCGTTTTCAAGTGTAGAGGATGAAAGCTCTGTCAATAGTTATGTCTAGGAGAGAGATGGCATTAATCGCTGAAAGACAGGACCAAGGCATCATCTAGAACAGCGGTTCACAAACGTTTTTAGCCACACACCCCCTTCTGTGTCCCAACCAGGTTAACGCACCCCCAAACTTAAAAAAATAAAATAAATGCAGTTGCAATTACAACACAACCATCATAATAAAGGTTATGGAAATAAAATTAGAACATAATTTGAATTAAATTGCAATAAAGTTACACACAACATCCACAACAGGATCCTGAGGATTTTCAGGTGCATCGGTGGCTCAACCTGGAGCCAGAGAAAGAAACAGACTCAGGTCGGTCACTCCTCCACAGCAACCTAAAACGTCTGTGAAGCAGAGGCCATCCAGGTGGAGTCACGGATTAAACTCTGATGATCTACCTGTGTGTTTTCCCTCTTGATTTATTTTATGTACCAGCGTCTAAATCTGACTCACAATTTATGCTTTAAGTTTAATTGGATTTGTGTTCCATGGCGAGCGAGCGAGCGAGCGAGAGACTTAGAGCAGCACAGAGTAACAATAACAGAGCTCTCCATAAATATGTTATTAATCAGAGAAATAAAAAGTTATTTCCTGATTATTTCACAGCAGGTAAACACGCCCACGGCAACACACCTCAGCTCTCCACAGCCGGTTTCCGGTTTCCCTGTTCCTGTCTTAATATGCGCTAAAGATGTATCTGTAAAATGAACTGCACCTGTCTGCACCACAATGAAAAGTATTGCTGCTCTGTGCGTCGGCTTAGTCAAGAAACTACAACTTTTTCTACCATCAATTTTACCACCAGCAGCAGCAGCAGCAGCGGTGTGGCCGTGTCATGGGCATCAGTGTTTGTCGCCGGTTCAGAGTCACGGTACCTTGGGCAGCTCCGTTTTAGGTGCAGCGCGATCGATAGAGAGACCGAGTCGCTCAATTTAAACTTGCAAATAAACCTTTTGGCCCGATTTCAATTTTTTCCTCTACTGACGTAAACGACGTGAAGCGAGGAGAGAGATAGAGAGATTTTCTCCGACTTGACTAACTTTGACCTTAGATGTCTCACCTGCCTGACAGTTTCCCTGGTTTTAGCCAATTGAGCATATTTGTGAGAATGAATGAAGTAGAGGCCACAGGCTAGGCGCACCTATACTAACATTTAATAGGTATTTATTTCAGACACACAAGTATATAATAAATGACAGTATAAGTCCATGTAGCATAAATTAAAACTGGAAAGGGTGTATTGGCAGAAGCAATAAGCTTATAATGCCCACCGTACAGCACAATGCGTAGAAGATGATAACTTCTTCTATATTTCAACATCTTAAAATGAAGCGTAGAAGAAGACTTCTTCTAAATAAGTAGATTTTCGTGTGAATACTTTTTATTTATTAAATTTAAAGTTTTTGATTTGAACTTTTACAAAGGAAATGTTTATTTGCACGTATTTAAGGTGTGGGGAAAAAACACTGTCAGACAGCCATTCCATTTTTTATCTCACGGCCACCCCCTAGCGGCAGCTCGCGCACTCCCAGCACCTCACTTTGGGAATACCTGATCTAGAATAGCAAACCATAAGCTTTGTCACAAAGGAAAGTTTTAAGCCTAGTCTTAAAAGTAGACAGGGTGTCTGCCTCACCCATTCTACTTTTAGAGACTAAGAACCACTAGTAGACGTGCAGTCTGAGAGTAAACTGCTCTGTTAGGAACTTATGGAACTTATGTATGATGGAGCTTGATTAGGGGCTTTATATGTGATAAGAATTTTAAATTCTATTCTGTGTTTAAGAATCTCCCCTCCCCCTCCTTTAAATTGTTTCTGTTTAATTGTTCAGGTGTGGTCTAACATGCTTGCACCTAAATGCCAAAATATGTAGTGGAAAGTTAACACTGCATAATGTGGTCCTGAAACCAACCTCGCCATGGTAACATGTGGTGGCTGCAGTGCTGTGCTGTGGGTTGGTCTCTAGATGTGCAGAGCTAGTCAAAAAAACGTACCAAAGAAGACTTGCAGATGCAATTAAAGTGAAAGTGGTTTTACTCAGTGTTTAGCTGGGGTGTGTGCGAAATATAGAGCATCTCAGAGCACACCCCTAACATTTTTGTAAAGTGTTAGTGGTAGGCTCGCTGGAGCTCGCTGCCTTCACAGCGACGACACAGAAATGCGTTACGGGCTGTGAAGGGAGCGCGCTCCCTGTCGCGACGCGTTCTATGTGGCTTTGCACTTCAGTCTCACTGTGTTGAATCGCGCCACCACAACTTGGTCAGCTTGGCCTTGCCTGCATTCAGCCTGAACAGAAACCGAACGCAGACTTTGGCTCACCACGGCTCGAGGGTGGGCTTATGTTTTTTTTTCGTCATGTTTAGTTCCACTTTGAATATTGCCACGATGAGATCAGTTTCAATTAGCCACCAACATCAAAGTGTTCACACAAATCTCCTTGAGCTGCAGACTTTTGGTTTGGGCGTCAAGGATGATGAAAGTCAGTCCAGCTATGTTTGGTATTAGAGTTAGAATGTATAGTCCTTGAAATATAATAGCCTTAAAAAAAATTTGCATCAAAGCAGTCTTTTGCAAATTCCAGTATTGCATACATTTAATTAAAATAAATCCTGTGGTTCTACTAAGTGGTGGACAATTGTGAACCTAAAAGCTAAGCATACATTTGTGTGATGGGGCCACATTTGACCGGTTTTCCAAATATGGTATTATCATTACCGTCGCCAACCCCTGACTAAACAACAGGCTGACATTATTTCTTAAATGAAATTCTTTAGAGAATTTGCATATGGAGCAATATCAACTACATGAAACGGTTTATACCGTTTATGTCCTGGCACCTTTAATACTTTTCTGAATGCAAACAGCTTGTGTAGCATTTTTTAAACTTTAAAACTGCTTCTCTGACCGACCTCAAATCGTGATGAGAGTATTGTAGCTGGCCAAGGTAACTAATTTAAAACTACTACAGCAGATGAATAATTTACTAAGATATATATACACACGCACACACTCATGGATGTGCAAGAAAGTGACACCACAGTCTGAACACGTGCAGAAAGCTGGGTTATATTACATTTTTTGTTCCAATATGAAGCCCCAGCAGGATGACACGCTTGAATGCGATGACCCTGCAGTCATATTTGATTGTATTAATGATTAAAAAGGGAAAACGGCAGCGTTTTAGATAGCAAGTCGCTTGTGCAGAGGTGAAGAACGTCTTAATAATGCATTTTCAGCATCAGTCCTTTTGTTATAGAAAAGAATGAAACTCAAACAGCAGCCTGTGCTCTGTGATCATCGCACTCTCGCAGCTTCTTCGCATTAACCTTTTTATTACGCTTCCTGTTGCTCTTCGGAGGGGAGAAAATAGTCTCACAGTGTGAGACGGATTACATGCCTCAGCCTGGCTGTTTTTGTTTCTCACACATGTTGAGGACTGACAGTAATCAGAAAAAAAAAATGATGCCATGTGGTTCAGTTTACAATGACAATAAAAGCTGCTTCGCACTTAAGACAAAACAAGAGTACGTATGCACATTCTTGTTTTTATAACTGTTTCCTCAAATGTACGCAGTAGTACAGCAGCTTGTAAACTCTTCCAAGTATTAGGACCTTTTTTTTTTTTTACACTTGAGATTAACAGCTGCTGTGGTGCTGCTCTGCAGTACGTCGGAGGAATGTTCAGCTGTGGAGAAAGCAGTAAGGGATATAAGCGATTTATCAATCACAAACAACACATTCGGCTTTGTGTTTCTGCACAAAGATAAAAAAATTGGAGTGAAAAGAAAGATAAAGAAGGTGGACAATGACGATGGCAAGAAACTGAGAGGAAAGTAAAAAAAAAAAAAGAATAAATTGAAGGCAGGAAGAGAATTAAAGACGTGTTAGAGAATACAATGACTCCCCGAATGCTTCTTTCCCCCTCAAATATAACCGTATATTGTTCCTTTCTGACCCCCCTGAGAGGACGGTGGGAGCAATTTCTAAACCTGCGAACTACTCATAACTTCCATGGATTGTATTAAAAAGCCGGTTCCCAACCTTGTGGCCATGGCTCCGGGGAATTTACTGCTTCTCACTCGAGCTGTCCTAGCTGCTGATTTATTTTGCCCAGCAAGATGGAGCTCAGCGGGGAAACCCGCGGCTCATTCTCCACTCCGGGAACGCTAACCAAGCTGTTACGTTTAAAGGGTGTTTAATTTTAAAAAGGTCAAAACTTTAAACTGGTGTATTTCTCAATCAGAGATTCCAGGAATACAAAAGGAATCGCAACATGCTTCAATTAGTGAGAGGGGAAAAGTCTGTTCCATTTGCTTTTATTTTAGAAGGAAGGCAAACAATATTGTAGCTAAATACAAATATATACATGCAATGGTGACAACTTCCTTTCACATTGTGGATTTACCAACTGTTACAGTCTTAATTTTGCCATCAGCTTTTACTGCATAGCAGCTTTATCATACATTTGTAGATTATACATACACCTTTGCTTTAAAGGCATAAACTTGACTTGTTTTTATCTTTATAAGTAGGAGAGCAGACGAAACCGTATAAGTCTATAGTTTATTAGGTTTTTTTTACGACAACAGCCTTGTAGACCTACAATGACTTGCACAAGTAATTAAACGTCACATCTACAAGATTCAACATGTGTCATTGGGATTTTATGTAATAAAACCAGCACAAAGTAATGCATCAATGTAAAGTGGAAGGAAATGAATGCATCATTTTAGATTTCCAACAAAAATCTAAAATTCTGCTGCGTATTTGTGTTAAGCTCCCTGAGTCAGTTACAGTCTTTTCACGTAGGGCTCTACTGGCTTTACACATGCAGAGACTAACAATTTTGTAAATTTTTTGTGTGAAAAATAGCTCAAGCTCAGTCAGATTGGGAGTAATCTGAGACAAACCTTTTGGCTCGCAGGCTAAAAGGTTTAGGTCTTGCCTCATCTGACCAGAGCACATTGTTCCACGTTTGTTGTGTCCCCTAAGTGGCTCGTCACAAATGGCAAATAGGATTTCTTGTGGTTTTATGTAGAGATGCACATTTTTCTTGCTACTGTTCCATAAATGGCAGCTGTGATGGTGTGCATGGTTCATTACGGTCCTGTCAGAACTCCCACCTGAGCTGTGGATCACTGCAGCTCCTCCAGAGCCTCTGGGCTGCTTCTCTATATAACGCTCTCACCTTGGTAAATTACCAGTTGTGCCAAACTCTTTCCATTTGGTAGATGATGGATTAAACAGTTCTCTAGCGTCCTTCCAGAGTATTGGTGGGCCTGTATCATATGTGTAGCAGAAACATTCGCTTCAAGACAACATTTTTGTGCAGTAAAAGTTTTTTGATCTAATAATCAGCGTAAAACATTAAGGGGGGGCGTACAGTCACACTGAAACACATGAACCACCTCTGCTTAAAGGTTATGCTGTATACATGCGAAAGATGGCTTGAGATAAAAGATTGCAATCATTTTTTTTTATAGCACCTCAATAAATGTGTATCCTGTGTGTGAAGCTCATTGGTGGACGTCAGCAGAGGAATGTCAATATGCTGCTGGCTCAGCATTAAACATCCGGCTCTCATAAAACCCCAAAACACACAAATGAGTTGCTGTTAAAAGGCTTAAGTTGAATCTTTTTAAACTAGGACGTTGCCGCGTGCTCTTCTGAACATCCTGTCTGTACCTTACGATCGGCTTTACTCAGATAAAATCAGACGGCTTTTCTTCACACATGAATGCGACATTGTTACCCTTTTTTTTAAAAAACCAAACTGTTACTCTTAGTACGCTCTAATACATGTAGTCCAGTGCCTAAAATAAATACTCTTATCTAAGTAAGGGGAAATTACCACTGTGGTCTTTGCAGGGTGAAGTGCTTGTAAATGTAAGGCAATCGTTCCCATTCATCTCCAGTGCATCTCCGCAGCTACACAGGCTGTCATGGCAGTAATTACCGTACGATAGAGGCGTCCTTCATTTTGTTATTTTGTGGCAAGCAAAAGCCGTCTCGAGCTGGACGCCGGCATGAATCTGAACCGCTTCATCCCCCACAGATTTGTATGAAGTAGAGCCGGCTCCTAATTTGTCAATTATAAAAGGGGAAAAAAACACGTTATCTCCAGTACTGAAGCAAAACCCTTTCCTGGTAGAAAAACAAAGTAGTTTTTGGCTGAATGAATTATTTATCGCATGTTTTTAAACCCATAAAAAGTGAAAACATCGGCGATGGGCCCAGTGCATGCTCACTTATTATACATAGCAAAAGTATTCACACTCCTAAAACGTTTGCACCTCACCTATAGCAAACAGAAACATCAGTTGTTGTTTTTTTTTATTGAAATCTTATGTAATTGGTAAATGCATAATGGGGAACAGGAGTGAAAAGGTTTATTTCTTTTTTTTTTATGTATTTTAACAAACGACAAACAGAGTAGTGTGCACTGCCATCACCCTTTAGGGATGCTGTGTTCAGGATCATGTGCATTGTTTCTCACTTACAGCATTAACGCATGAAAAAAAAAGTTTAGCTAAAAAGTTTTGTTTTCCTTCTTCTACACGTTTGCTGTGCCCTCTATGTGGCTTGTGCAAGACTTTAATTGACTTCTTCTTTCCTTCCTTCAACAAGGGCTTCCTTCTTGGAGCGCTGCCTTTAGGGTCAGATTTGTGGCATCCATTACTAATAGTTGTTCTTCCCACCTCCCCTGAATTAAAATGGATCACTGAAGCTGCTCCAGAGTTAGAATCAAACGACCTTTAATTATTGACGTCAGAATAAAGGAGGCCAAATACAAAAATTATACATTTTTTCAGATTTTTTTTGAAAATCTTCTTCTTCTTTTTTTTTTAACCAGGAAAAGTCCCATTGAGATTAACAATCTCTTTTTCAAGGGAGTCCTGGCCAATATAGCAGCAAAAGATTACATTACAATTTACATTACAGTTTACAATAACATCTATCTAAATTAGAATTTCATAAAACAGTTACAAACCATAGATCTCATTTCCAAACTTGTGAGCAATCGTTTAAATTATTTTTATTTCTTTTTAACCAGATATACAATTATGCAACACTTCATGTAAAATCCCATCTAAATACATAAAATGTTGTGGATGGTGAAAAAATGTGAAGGGGTGAAGGAGTGTGAATACTTTTGCCTGTAGGGTCTTGAGGTGAATTATGGATTTTAGTGTTTCTCCAACAGGAGCAAGGCGAAGTTGCTCAGAAATTGAGTCTCTCAGCAGTACGAATGATTTCCACAAAGGTCGTATTTGATATGTTATCAAAGATCTCTGGAAACATCTCGAGAGTGGAGGAAAATTCTGACATTTAAGCCCGTGGAACAAGAGATGAGTATCTGCTTGACATTTAAACGCCGTTTTGTTCACCTCTGTTCTCCGGCTGCTTTGTGCGTCGCTCCTGTTCTAAAGAACCCCAGTATTGAATTGATAGCCAGGATGTCAGTGAGGATGTGCCATTAAAGCTGATTTAACACACCTCTCCCCATCAACCTTACAGATCCGAGTGTACATCAACGCTTCGAAAGGGGATCCCAACGAATCTCACGAGCGGGACCTGACAGCCCTGCGGTTCATCTCCTTCAACTCCATCGTCGATCCGTGGGTCTTCATCCTTCTCAACCCCAGCGTGCTGCACTTTTTCTGTTTGTCCTTCTGCAAGGCCCCGCTGGGGAAGTTCAGGGACACCGTGAACGAGACGACGCTGACCAAAGAGAACGGCGATGCCCATCTGACACTGTGTCGCTCCACCATACAGACGGACTGCCTTGACACAGAACATCTATGACACACACAGACGGGTCGTTTCCTACTGCGCGCTGCTTGGAAGTGAGCGATCGCTCCTGCGGGAAGCCCACGAGATGTTTGATGGACTGCGATGACTTTCCCCCGTGTTTATTTTCTGGGTGTTTCCATTTCATTATGGCCATTTCCCTTTTAACTGATAAGCACCGAGAAAAGCTCCATCGGCCAATTAAGACCACTCCCACTCACTTGGTGGTTTGTAGCGTATTACTCTTGAACGCAAAAGGCCTCTCTGACAAAGCCTGGGTGGCTTCTGCTATTTATTAATGGCAGTGGGTTTATTTAACAGTAAGAGGCCACTGGCATCAATGACCTACATTGATAATGGGATGATGTAGGCGATCATTGGTCCGTAGATGAATCACGTCAAACGCAAAGATCGATGCTAGAGGGTGTCGCTGTGCATTTATCAGATCACGACCACAAGGTTTAGTGTTTATGATAGACCGAGAGTTGTGTGCAGTGTTGGTTTTCTACCAGTCACATAGTTTTCCATGTTTGCTGTGTCCCCTACTTGGCTCGTGGCAGTAAGAAATTAATATTCTTTTCCTTTGCTTTAACCACTAGTTTGTGCTGGTCCACCACATAAAGCCATACGATGTTGTTACGGGACCAATGAGGCCAAAATTCATTTTTATTGTGGAAAAAAAATGAAATTGCATATAACTTGATATTAGGACGAAGGGGTGAGACGTTATTCCACTTAGCTGTTGCTTCTCAGGCCAGAAAAGCTCTGAGAATTTTTGGTGTCCAAACGTTCACTCAGGGAAAGAGTAAAAACCAAAAACCCATACATGACTCCTGTAGTCATTTCAGTTTTTTTTCACATTAGGTAGCATCATATGTAATGAAACTGTTCACGAGTTTTCACCACGATGTGTAATCTGAAAAAAATCTTGTTTCGGTGACAGTGTGTTGAGCAGCTGTGGCTCGGGGGGCATGACGCACAGGCTGAAGTGTCCTGGAGCTGGTTCCTACACAAGGCCTCCCTCGCATGGCGGCTCCACTGCTTCGACGTGCGCAAGTCAATGAGAGACACTGCAAAATGCTTTGTAGAAGCATAGACTGTAAACAGTTAGTAACAGTGGTTTGGTATCGTCATAAAAATGTGTAACTGTAGCGTGTTTTTTTTGTGTGATTAAATTAGTGCAAATAACTTCAGCGCTGATGACAAAAAGAGATTCCCTTTTTGTTGAGGGGTTGTGTGAAGTAATTCAGAGTAGTTGGCGTCTCATCTGCAGCAAACGGTCGTACCTTACCCTACCTCGCTCTTATTTAAATAACAAACCCTTAGAAATTACAAAATACCCCCTTTGCAATTTGCAGGCATTTGCTTCTCTGTCTCCGCTCTACTGTATATTAGGTGCAGAAACAGGGTGACTGTAAAAGGTGTTTATTCATTTACTGACTCCTGAATCATCAGTTGGTTCTCCAGCTCAAAAAGATGAAACGAACTACACTGCAAAAACGGAACTTGAAATAAGTAACATGTTCTTAAAATGAGTGTATTTGTCCTTGAATTGAGCAGGTAAATAAGATGTTTTGCCAATGGAATAAGATTTATGCACTTAAAATAGGAACAACTCATCTCCATCATCTTATTTCAAGTGCAGGATGTCTAATTATCTTATTTTAGGGGTCAAAATACTCATTCCATTGGCAAATAATCTTATTTACCTGCTCAAATCAAGGACAAATGCACTAACTTTAAGAACATTTTACTTATTTTTAGATCCGTTTTTGCAGTGTATTGGGAACTTCGCTCAGCCTTTCTGTCTTCTGCTGAAAGCCCACCCTGCTCCTCGACACGTCGGGGCAGAACAGTTTTTTTTTTCACAGGGTGTCCCGCTACTGTACTGTGATTGGGCAGGATTTAGATAGAAAAGCGGAAATGCGTCCCGCATCTGTCAAACTTTAACCCTGTAGTCACGCATTCCCTCCATTCAACTGCGCTGATTTAAACGGCTGGACTTGCCAGTTCCGCTTCTTTGCGGCGTTTCCTCCATAAATTATCCTATTAGGGGAGTCCCCTCTGTTCTCGTGGAATGTGTACCGAGCTGTACCCGCAGATGGGTCTTGACACGTCGTAGAAAATCTGGTTCTCTATTAAATAGTTTCCTGCACGTGCCTTGCTTCCTCTAACTTAAGCGAACACACCTCAGTGAGCTCGAAAATGGCAAACTTTCATCACTCATTTACAGCGTGATGTGCGTAACTACATCACATTGGAGCGCTTAGGATGGATTGTAAAAAAAAAAGATCATAGTTTTGCCACCTGTCAACTTTTTGATGCATCACCACTTTTAAAGACTAAACTTTCAGCATTTTTACTCACATTTTGATTTATGTGAGCAGGCTAGCAGGAAAGATGGAAAAGAATAATTTTAATATCATAGTGCCAAGTAATGTAATCTTATATCGGGGGGGAATAAACAAGTGTTTCCAAAGTTTGGTTTAAAACATAAAAAAATAGCTTGAAATTACCAAAGTCCAAAGGGGGGGAAAGAATTGCTTCCATTCCAAACAAATCTTCAACCTGACTGCAAAATTCATCTACCTGGTGGAGAACAATCAAAATACAAGTTTTATTTCAACATAGATCACTGAAATCTGAAATGTCAGGTTGCAATCAGCCAGTTCAGCCTGTTTTATGTTGACCAGATGCCCATCAGTACTACACATAATTAATAAGACTGATGTCAGCTTCAAGTCAATTCGGAGGCTACACCGCTTTATGGAAAAAGCAGGATTATTCACTGTTTTTGTATTTTCAGGTAGTCTATATTACATGACACACATTCCCACATGGTTAACTCAGAAAACACCTTAACTAATAATTACTTCTCTTTCTTGACGGTAGTCAAGTTTAAATAGGAATCCAAGGTTTGGCAATAAAATCCCCAACAGTAATTTTTTTTTGTTAGCTTCTGTATCAAAATACCATGAATAAAAGCAATAGAGCAGTTTAAATTGTAACAGCCTAACCATCAAGCTATAATAATGTGAGAGGAGGTTCTTAGCTGTGTTTGCAGAAAATGAGTTGGTAAAATGGGACAGACGAGAAAGGGGGGGGGGGGGGCATTGTGATATTTTATGCCATTGCATCTGTATAAACAGTACTTTGTGGTTTCTGTTGGGCTATTGTTAAGCTCTACATTAAAATGTTCAGTGTTTACTATAGTGACAGTGTATACTATAGTATAGTGAGTGGTTTTGTGTCCATGTATTTATGCTTGGGTCAGTTAGGCTACAATTGTCCATTTACCGCGTAAGAATGTATCGGCGTGATAAACGGGAGCTGTAATATGAACGAACAGTGTCAAACAATGCTGCCTATCTGGATGTCGTGTACTCTCCAAGTACTGTAAGATGAACAATTATTGCACTGAGCGCACAAGCATGTATGGATTACTTTTATGGCTTGTGTAAATAAACATCTCATCTACAAAATGTTCCGTCTTACCTGCTCGGTAAGCCTTTACGCACAGTGAGTCACTAACACTCATCCTTGTTCTCTTATTTCTGCGAGGCCCAGACAAGACATGATGCACCCTGACCATCTTTGGTTCCTCCACTTCAAAATCATAATGTTTAACTTTACAATTAGTTTTGGGTAACAGTCCAAAAGACACAGATAAGGTAGACAATTCACCACATTTCAGTTAACCCTACAAATGTTGAGAAACAAGGAAAAGCTGAGCTTGAATATGGGTTCCAGTTGTGAACAAAAAAATATGAATGTTTAAATATTAAAGAAAGAAACAATTTAATTTTGAAGAATGTTTCCTCATTAAGTTTAGGTGTTTTTTTTCAGGACAGTTACCTGGAAGAAGGTAACTGCATTCTTACAAAGCTGTTACTGTGAGCGTGACTCAACCCTCTGGGAACAATGAGCAGCCATCATAGCACCAACGATCAGTTGCTAGGCCTGATCGTCCTCATTTTCATGCGAACAACTATATTTGATCGTCACACCTGGCCTTATAAGAAATACCTTTGCATAATGGATCAATAAGTTTGAGTTTACCTACAACTCTACAGCAGAGGGACCCATCCACAGGGTGACTTTGCCCTGAAGTCACGTGCTGAACCGTGAGAGATAGAGACGCTAAGTGCTTTAAATATGGACCATACTAAAGAGAAAGGTGATGGACAGTGCCTGTTCCAAAGGTTCACTATCGTGAAAAAATCTCTAGGACCGTTGAGATTGATCCATATGAACAAGATAAACGGACAAAGGATTTACATGACCTGCTGCCATCGTCAGAAGCTGAGCTTGTTTTCCATTTAGTTCGTCTTAATACTGGCGAAGAATTCAGAAATGGTAAGTCTTAAAGGGCTCATGTACAAAGCAACTTCAGGATCTCTGAATTTTTCGTGTGAAACTGAAAATTGTCTTCATTTCAAATATTTTACCCTTCATAATTGAGCGTATCTGTTGCCTACACTTATTGTGGCAAATTCGTACAATTCCCACATTTTCTGCCAGTGGGACGAAGCGGGGGAATGGATGGTAAAATGTTTGATTAGCAAGTTGAGCGCCTAGAGCCGTTTCTTTTCCAGCAGGCTTCTAACACACACCTGTCAGTCCAAACAGAGAGGGACAGTGATACCACACGTCCTTGCGGCCGTCTGCTTGGAGCAGCTCAGTGCATCAAGCTCGGTGTCACATATAAAACAGTTTGATGTAAAGACTTCTTGCCGCCGAGCAGTTTATAGGGTGACATTGCGGACGGTGTCCTAAAAATTTAGCTCTGCGCGTACCATGTCGTGCTCTCCCTCATCTTTCATGGCTGCACTCTGTAATGTGTTTTATGTTATTATTGTAACATTCATTTGAAATCAAGACATCGCTATCCAGGTCATTCTACATCTATTTGTTAGTTCAGAGATCTGAGCTCCCTGGCTTTGTTTCGACGTCGGTAAACTGGAAAAAAATCTCAATGCATGAGTTCTTTTCCCCCCTAAGCGATCATGTGAATGAATGTGAAAGTTAATGACACAGCACGTTTGCACCATGTTTTTAACTTTAAAAACAAACGAATAGAAAAAAAAAGGCTGCGTTGTGGATGCAGGCTGTGGAAACAAAAGCGGAAATGCCTCGATTTCCCATGATGCAGGCCGTTTTACCGCTCCTGACCATGCAATTTGCACAGGGATAATATAAAAATCCACCGCTCACGGCACGGACACCGCAGTAGGTCAGAACGCACCGAGACAAAATTACCTTGGCAATGTCTCAGGATGAGTTTCCGTCTTTATAATAGGTTTTTAGAATTGGTTTAATTTAGATCAATGTAGTCTTTGGATCTTTGTTTGGTTCCTTTAAGTTTCCAAGACACGCATCGTCATGGGGTTAAATGACTAGAGACCTGTAGCCTGTGTTGAAGCAACTGAAGGACATCACAGGCAGGTCTAGGCAAGGCAAGGCAAGGCAAATTTATTTGTATAGCACAATTCAGTACAAAGACAATACAAAGTACTTTACATGATTAAAATATAGCAAAATAAAAGCAAGTAGGAATAAAATGTAGATAGAAAAAAAAAGTGGTGATTCAGTTAACTAGAACAGTTGAAGGCAATCTTAAACAAATGTGTTTTTAATCTGACCTAGGGTCAGGAAAAGGGCAGAGACCATCTTTGCAGGTCGGTTCTACAGAATACTATTATTAGATGAACACTCACAGCGCCCCTTTCGGATTGGTGCAAATAAGTATAGCATCAGACATATCTTCCTTTTTTTGTAGAAACATGGAGAGAGAAAAAAAATATTAGACCGCCCTTGTTTTCTTCTCTTTTTTTGGAGTCATCAAAAATAATGGTTACGCAATCGAGTTCTAACTCATGTGACTGAAACAGACAGAAAACATAAAATGCCTAAAACCACAGTTTTTGGCAGTACAACGCCACGACTATACTTATGCGATTTTGGTTATCATTAAGAAAAACATGGAAAATGCAAGAAATACACTCTTAAATTAAACTCTTGGCCATTTTTGTTGTCATTGAAAATGAACAAGAAACTGAAGAAAACAAGGGTGGTCTAATAATCTTCCCTTTGACTGTATATATACACACACAAAAAAAATTTTTGTTTGATTTTTTTTAACTATTTTTACTAAATGTCTTTAATGAGACCAAAGTAGACCCAGCATCAAATTCCTTGCATGAAGCAACTTAATGATTCCAGTTGATTCAGTTTCACGCCAATTGATTGCATCCTGTGCAATTTACCCAAAATAAAGAGAACCTGATGGAATTTTACGACCACTGAAGAACCCAGCTCTTTGAGCAGGTAGGTTTTTTTTAATGCCGTAGGGATGCAGGTGAAGCGGTGACCCCTCCCTTTTCTTAGGGGTTCATGGCCGTCAGATGGAAAATACCAGCATCTCCACCATCAACACCAGAGCCAGGAAGCTGAAGCGGCAGTGTTGCAAGTCCTGGCAGCTGGGAAGGAGGAAGCTTGTGTTAGGCGGACTCTTGTGCTCTTCCCCTGCAGTAGTACAAGAGCCCACATTCAATTCCCCCGCTGCAAAGTCCTCATGAGTTACAGCTGTAGAGGAGGCCTGTGCTACAGGGAGACACGTCTCAGTCCAGCCCTTGTTTCATTTCATCCTTCGGTGTGGCAGCAATAAGCAGACAGTCTCTTGGCATGAGAACCTGGCAGGAACACTTTAGACGGATGTACTTTTGTGTTATGAAAACTGTTCCCAAAGAAAAGAACCATAAAAGCAAAAACAACTTTAAAAGGCTGCAGATGAAAGTAATTAAGATTTTCCTACGTTGATAATTTGAATAAACCTTATGGGCAAATGTTCTGTGCGATAAAACACAAACTATTCTGATACTATGAGCTGTTATGCAACAGGGACTTTCTATTCCTAGACTTCAATGAGATACAAAGTTAGTATGAATAATTACTAGAGAAAACAAAGGGTTTTCAGGACCTTTTATGATAATAGTTATATTTATTTCTATGTTCAGAGTCTAAAAGTGTATAAGAAAACGCTACAGACAAAAAAAATTCACAAGAATGGCCAGGCACCTTCAAAATGCTGCACAAGCGTGATGAGGTAGTGACAGGCTACTGAACTAAGGGCATTGGTGCCTAACACAATGCCCATACAAAGTAATTAGTGCAAACGTTTTAAATGTGAGTACATATGAGAAAGATTTATATGGTCATTTGGCTAGTAAGGTGTGGGGGGGCCAGTGGAAATGATGTCTGTCAGGCAATAGCCTGGAGACCTAATAAATCAGCACTCTACCTGGGAGTTTAAAAGTGCTCTGTTATTCACAACAACAGTGCATGTTCACTTGTGACAAAAACTCACCTTTAATAAGCTAAAACTCCAGCCAGCTTTGTTACTCTGATGTTACATTGGTTTGTGAAACAGCACTGATCAGTACAAGCAGCTAAAAGTCTCACTGTGACATAAAATTACTCATTTTGCCGGTGAGGAATCTACAATGACTGAACAAAGAATTGAAGAAAAACTAAAACGCATTTTAGGGCATAAGAACTCCACGAACTACCAGCACAGTTATGATTACTTTGAGACTTATTATGTTTTTCTTTAATGTTTCAGTGGCAAACAGGATGTCTGCTTTGAGGCATGACGGTATTGCTAATCCGGCCCTAAAGCAGCCCTAATCGGGTTATGATGGTCTAATTTGGTGTATTCACATTACTCTGACAGGGAATTGGACAATTCTGCATTTTTAAAGAAGGTTGGTGTCACAAACTTTATGCCACTGTTATTTACCTGCTGGCTGTATTTTAGTGAAATGATTTTAACGACAGATATAACACTAAGATTCTTACTTTGAGGTGAATTACCCAGTACGCCTGTCGAAGCTGCTGTCAAGAAAGGACTAGCTAGTTCATAAACTTTCTATTTTATTTTATTTTTTTCTGTTCGTTGCCTCGTCACCGACATGCAGTTTCCAGTAACAGAAGCAGGATGTTTTGGGAAGGCGGGTGATGATATTCACACCTACACATCTGTTATACACTTCATAAAGGCTAACCACCTGTTAGATAAACTGTGCAGCAGGCATATGTTGGGCATTGCTGAGATGTTCATAACCCTCATGCTTTCCCCCCCCTTTTTTATCACCCTACAACCACAAGCTTCAGGAAAGTTTCTTGGTTTGAATTTTTTGAATAAATAAAAAAAAGTAGCAGGTAATAGTGAAGTAAAAGGAAAATTATACGTGGTATTCAGTCGGCTGGTGTGTGTGTTTTAATCTCATACTGTCCACCTAAACTGACATGCTAGTTCAGGGGTGTCAAACATACGGCCCGCGGGCCAGATCCGGCCCGCCGAACATTTTAGTCCGGCCCTGTGGCTAAATGCATTATCATTATATATAAAAAAAAGTGTCCAGTGTCCTGTCTGGCAATGTGGCAATAAGATGCCACAAAGAGCTCATCAGATTTGACTTTCACAAGTGGACAAGATAAAAGGAAGAGAATGATAAAACAATTATTGAAAAAAACATGTACTTCGTTTAATTGAAAATATGCAGTTCCTATATTGTCCACGAGGGGCGCTGTGTTTTAATTAGCAGATTAAGCTTCAGGTGTGGAAAAATTCAAATAATTTCTTAATTTTTATCTGTTTGATGTATTTTGTCATGCAGGGCAGTGTTTTTAAGTTCCAAAAAATGTGAATAAATGTTTTTCAACATTGTATAATCACTGTGATCAGATATTATGCATAATGCACAAGTAAATGTTTAACTGAGTAAAAGTATTGTTGAAACTGCACATACTTTTCTTAAAAACGCTGAGGTTATTCATAATATATTGTGTAAAAGTGAAATTAACTTAATATAAAAAACAAGTCCACATTTATTAGTTCTATTTAATCTTGCAATTAGTTAACTCGTGTGGCCCTCTTGAGATCAGATTAAGCTGTATGCGGCCCCTCAACCAAAATGAGTTTGACACCCCTGTGCTAGTTACTCTGGAGGAGCTGCAGAGATCCACGCATCTGGCAGTGAGCCACAAGTTATAGGAATAGAGCAAATATATGGATAACAGGGTGCTCTTGACAGAGTAAAAGGTGTCTTTAGCAAACAAACATGGTAACATAAACCACGGTAGCAGCAGCACCATGACCTGAGGATGCTGTTCTTTCGCAGATGGAGGAAGCTAAATTGAAGCCAAACCTGTAAGAATGCCTGTAAGCTGCCAAGATTTGATACTGTTGTGATACTTAACAGTATCACAACAGTAAGTATTAGTTAAAACACGAACATGGTGAATAGTGATGGCATTGTTCAGTCAGAAACAGCTTCAGGCGGACGTTTTTCAGTAAAAGCACACTATTCCTGCCCAGTCGACTTTAAACAGCCCATATGATGATGATAGGATAACGCAGCATTTAACAGGTTAACAGCTGCAGGCATTGGCAAGAAATGTGTTTTTTATACATTTACAGCGGAAATGTCGACATAGGTGACATCTTACAAGTCACATGTTTGAGCACCAATGCCATTTCCCTTACCCGTCATTTACTTAATTGCTTTGTAACATTAATGTCCCACTAATGAATATTCAGCCTCTTATCTGGCAGACCAGGCATTTGGATGGCAGAGGCCTAACTCAGTTTAGCCATGTTACTGATTAGCTGATTAACTAACCCTGTCAGGTTAATTAGATAATGAAGCTTTGATTCGGTCAGAGGAAGGGAAGCAGGATGAAAGGACCTTACGTAGGTGCCGAGAAGAACCACGATACGGTTGACCATGTTTTTCCCTCTCTGCAGAGGGAAACCAGCAAAGAAGATTAGCCCCCCCAGCTCGACGACACCTGCGAATCTCTTAACGGCGGCTTTGTGGTGAACCGAAAACCGTGCAAAGACGGAGCTTAGAGGAAACACAATCTAACAGAATCAGATAATTAGCAGATAATGGTCCGCAACGGAGCGGAAAAATGACGGCAATTAAAATGAGATCTGCTGTGTAACGTTTCTACAGCCAAGAATGAGGGGAAACAAAATTATATTTATCCTCAAATATTTACACTCACCAAATGACCGCTTCAGATTGTGGTTTTACAGGGATAGTTGAGACCAGATGTTTACATACATTGTATAAAAAGGCCGTTTTCCCCATCACTGTTTAACAAAACCTGTTTCAATACCAAAATTATTTCTATTTTTCCAAAATTTTACATTACTAAGACCCCACATGATTTGAGAAAACATAATCATAAACATTGCATGAATGTTCAACCATGATACACTTTAGGAAGGAGATGGGTTCCAAACACAAGAACGTTTTGGTATTAAATGTGCATATCACGTTTGGTGGAAAATACTAAGCATACCAACAGCATCGGTTGCCAAGCATGGTGGTACAGGGGGTGATGAAATGGGCTATTTTTTTTTGCTGCCGCAGGACCTGGACTTCTCCAAACTATCCAAGAGTGTAATATCAGGCCAATAGTTGAAGCGTGGCCCAAATCGTTTCATCAACAAGAAAATGAGAGAAAGTCCAGAGCTGTTAGAAATGTTCTGGTCAGAAATAAATTCTGTGGGAAAAAAAGTGGGGCCATAAAGCCCGACAAAAAAAAAAACTGAGCCTTACTGCTGATAAGGGTGGTTTTAGGCATTTAGTCATAGGTTGTGCCCCTCCAGACACACAAACACACTTTCCATTTCAGTTAATCTCTATTTTAATCATAAATTATGAAACGTTGTTTCTGTGCAGCTGAGTATTCCAGGACTGGGAAAAGACCAGATCATGTTTATTATGTCCTTGTATGTAAAACTAGAACTGAAGCGGTTGTACCTCCTTCCTGTGACTGTAAAATCAAAGTAATATCCAGATCATCAGCAGATAGGCAGCCGTTGTTTGACATTCTGATAACACCAACCTTCGCTGGTGAACACCAGCAGTCGCGGAATACTTTTACCTGCTTCTTAAAACCCCATATTTAAAAAGATACAGCCAGTGAAGGCACCTGTATCACAAAACACGTTTAATTCAATCAGAGGTTACAAGTTTATCCCTTCCTGTGACAGAACACATTTGTCGGTGAACAAAGTGCGAAGTGAACATAGTATGTGCAAAAATAAAAAAAGATGGAGTTGGATGATGGAAATAAGCAGAGTTGCAATAGAACATCTATGCAGGAGGAGGAAGTAAAAGCGTTCTAATTTTACATCTGTAAAAAGACATGACAATGCTAATGAATGATCTCACTCTTACTAATTATAAAACTAACTGCAGATCAACATCAAATGAACGATTGCAGGCATTTCTGCAGCACAGACCAAGACAAAGCCCTTCAGCATGAAAATGCATTACTTGTGTAGAAGTTTCTATTGAAAACAGTGGAATAATTTAAAGCAGCACGCTCAGAAAGCCATATGCAGCGTTCTCTAACTCTCGACCAACTATCAAGCAGTGGTTGAAGGTTGATAATGGGGGCTTTGTTTGACGGATACTGTGTTGACAGCGAACCGCTCTGTGTACCTAACTATTCAGTGTGTCTGACATCTAAGGCTCGGTCCAAACTGAGCCAGTCCGCAGGACAGTGCTCCTCACCACAGCAGCAAATCCACAACAGAGACATCGGAAAATCTCGATTTTCAGACCCCACGTGACTCGCATGAAACCTTGCAGCTGAAACAAAGCAAACTTCCTGTTTTCACTACAGCTAAGTTGGTTTCAAATCTGCTTAGTCAAGTGACAACCAACACAATAACTATGCATACTAATTTGGAGTTGAGGTTTCTTTCTATTCAAATGTACAGTAAGTAAAACAGGTCTAGAATCTTTTTGCCTCGGCAGGGACAGGAAAGCTGATCAGAGTTCATGGGAAGACGGATAGAGGTAAAATCGAGACAATGCAGGAGGAGACGGCGTTAGAGCCAGAGAGAGACGAGTTTTAATTAATGCATTCTTTTACACCACTTTTAAATTGAACTCAAATAAAATCTTAGAAATTTTTATATTTGTAGATGTGGAGTATGAAGAAATAAGGGATGCAAAAGATTCTAGTTGTTTTTCCATTTTCGAACTCGCCTAAAGGCAAACATTCAGATGTTTGAGTTAAAGCTGCTGTAGGAGAAAAGAGAGATATCACTGTTCGCAGCTTCAGCAACTGTAGGCCCCAGAATGGGATGCACAAGGTTACTATATTCTGTTAGCAATTACGGCCTCTTGCTTTGAATCCGTGCCGTCCTGTTGCTTGGATATGAGCAGGATCGCTGTTGGGGGAAATTGTATTTCAGTTTACTCCCACTGGCTAAAAGTAAACCGATTTCCCTCAAGACATCTCGATGGTCATGACGGAGGCCCATTACCCAATTGCCTTTCACTTTTCCTTTGAGGTTTTCATTAGATCTTGTTCCAGTTATTTAGTTTGGTTCATCCTGTGCTGCATGTCATATGAATGACAAAACGAACGCATGCAGGCATTGACCTAAAAGGTCCTGCTTATTGTAAGATAAACCACAGACTCATCACTGTCAGAGAAACCTTGAAATTAAATTACAGCAAACGAGAAGCCCAGCCTGGACTCTTTTTTTCTACAAAGTCTGCATATCTAATATTCTTTTCAACCTTGTCTGGGCTCTTTCAAGTATTTGTTAAAACTGCATTGCACACAACACACCAGATTTCACCTTTTACATGCGAGAACTGCCGTCCTTCAAAAATCTCTCCGACTGATTGACCAAAGGTGTTGTTGTAGCCTTATCTCACACATATAGGGGTCTGAAATCTTTCTAATATGAATTTTGTTTTTACCTTGGCAAGTGCTATTTTCAAAAATGCAGAAATGGTTCAAATACCTCATTTGTATTATAGGCCTAGCATTCCGTCAGCGTTGTTTATTTATTTCAAATATGTTTTTTTTTATACACCAGTAACAGTGATACCAAAGATGGTATGTAGAGTATCTTTGGTGATACAGTTGAAAGCACAATGGCAATATCTTATGGTCAATACGGGAAGACATAGGAGGTGTTCGTCCGGACCCCGAAGACCACTACCAGTCTCTATGCTAATAGCTTTTTCAAATAACGCAACATGTCCTGGTTGCGTTATTTGCGACATGTTCTTTTTCCAAAAGTTGGAGGAGGAGTGGAGAAGACGTTGAGTCCGCTTGTTCACCTGCTAATCAAGGTGAGTACCATGCAGACTTCAATAACGTTAGCCGAGCTGCAGCTAGCATGGATGTTAGTACGTCATCAGAGCAGCCTTTTGTTAGCAGAGCTAATCAAAAATGGTTAGTTGACCCTAAATTTAGCGCCAGACTCTTCAAGACTGAGTACGGTAAGCATGTTTTGCACTGCATGAAATAAATAATATTACGTGTGCATATTACGAGTTCTTAGGCATGGGAGTGTCATAACCAGCAGGGGACGCAAGGATCTCCACCCAGATCCTTCAATGAAGCTCCTATTACAACTGAAAGGCCCCCACATTCTTGCGGACATGAGTCTGCGGACGTCCGCAAATGCTCAAGGCGGACTCTGCGTGGACTCTGCACAGACAGGTATGTGCAGAGCTAAATCTTTACGCCAGCGTTTTACATGCGACACCGAGCTTAAATCACCGAGCTTCTCCAAGTAGCCGGTCACAAGGACGAATGGCATCACACATTTTACCATTCGTTCCGCCTCGTCGTCCCACTGGCAGGAAGTGTGGGAACTGTAGTAATTGGTCACAAGAAATGTAGGCAACAGTACGCTCGACTATGAAGGGTAAAACAACCGCAGAGAGTCAGCGCGGAGTCCGCCAAGCTCACAGTACGCGCACAGTATGCTCGAGTATTTGGGAGCCTTTACAGGCAAGATGTACTAAATACACATATGTGTTTAAAATTACCAATAAGTGACTTTTAGGTCAACTGGTTACTCCAGTTCAGGTGTCGCCAACACGTCATTTGTGAGCTACTTGTACCCCTTGGGGTCTTTTTTAGTAACTTGCCAATGGTCAATAACAAAAGCGGTCAATAAAATAAATAGAATTTGTCAATTGGTGAAACTAAGTCAAACTTTCCATCCAATCAAAATGAAATGTTTCCTGCCCCCCTCCTAAGACGAGACAATATATTTGTCAGCTAGCCGTCAATCAAAAATTTGTGCTATTCAACTGGGGCAGGGAGGAAGGAGGTTAGAATACAGTAAAGGAATACATTGGGAGGGCTGAGGGGGAAAAAAGTGCATTTCTCACACTTTTTGTCTTTTGTTTGGTCATGGCAGTAAAAAGCAAAACATTTATTATTGCCAAAAAGTGGTTGAAAACTAACTTTTCTTTCGCAAATGTGAACGACAAATTTACAGCAAAAGTTCACAGCAAAAACAAAAAATTTGAATTTGGAGAAGATCAAATCATTCAGTGCAGCGTTTACATGCCGTTGATTTTATACAGGGAGTATAACATGCCTGTGCAATTAAAATTTTTATGCATGTACTCCACAGGAATGTTAATTTCAACCATTTCATTCCAACAAGTACTGCAATAAAAAAAAACAGCACTCAGATGCTTGTAAATTAAAGTTTCTAAACACAATATCTTCCCTTCACATTCATCCATCCATTTTCTATACCTGTCTTAGGACTGCTGGGGACTATCGCCAGAGACGGTGTATATAAAGCGTCAAAGCGGTCAAAAGCTGGACATACAGAGATGCACGCACAAATGTATGACCTGCATGTGACGGTGAATAACTCTCGTGTAACACCATGTACCCACCCGAGTGAATGACTTGTGTGAATGTTAAGACTCGCAAAAGTGAAAGACGTTTTTAAAATTAAGGAAAAAGCACAGAAAACATAACAAAACCATATTTTTCAAACAATCTAATTTATTTTTAAAAAAAACTTTGGATTCCCTTATTCATATACATATCCTGCTCCTGTTTAAACTTTATGACAACAACCTTTGAAATATGGCAGTTCATAACTTTAAATAGTATTGATTTACTTTTGAATAAACTTTACTAGTTTATTCAAAAGTCATGACACTGCAGAAAAATCAGTGTCAAGTAAGGTGTATTAAGTATGTAGGCAAATTAGTCTGATTTTGAAAGAAATTTTATCGAAATAATTTTCCTGGTTCAGGTGCAATGTGATAAACATTGTACAATAATCAGTAAAGATGGAAAAAAAAAAGTTTAGAATTGGACAAAACACCTTTTAATTTTTGCTCTCTTTCCCTATTTAAGTAACAAACTAATTGGGGGAATTTATTAAACTGTGACAGCAACAGTTTCCCAGAAAAAAAAATTAACAAAGTTGAAACTTTTAGAAATAGTGGCCAATACATATTATAATACAAATTCAGTGGGCTGCAACTTTTAGAAACACTATCAGTATCTTTTTAGAATCAGCCATTCTAAAAGGCAAAGGCATCACTTATCAGCCATCAAATCCATTTTAAGATCATAAACAGTGTGGTCTGGATTTATTTGTCTAATTTCGTAAGACACGATGAAGCCACAAATATCTGCTACTTTGTGGTTTAGTAGATAAGTTGACGCTAATACAATTTGTATTAAACATGATCATAAAATATAGTGACTGTAGTTACTTAGCATTGTGTGGGCGAGCAAAGAAATAAAGACTCAGGGAAATCTGTAGTCATCTTCAACTAGGTTTTTGATTTTCCTCCCTCTGTAAATCTGCACATTGCATGCAAGTGGACAAGCTCAAATATTGACTGGTCGTACCAACTAATCTGGGGAATTAGAATAAAGGTTGTTCTTGAAATGCACATCAGCTGCTAGCCTTGTGAGACCATCCTGATCTCGCGAGCTTTCAAGGTTTCACTCGCAGATCAGTCTGGCTACTTTCCGTTAAAGAAAATTTGGAGCAGTTCACCAAACGAACGTCCAATCAGCGTTGGCTTTGAGGCGGGTTGAGGTGTGACGCGACGAGGAGCGCGACAGTTCAGTCTAAAGAATATGGCGGCTTCAGCCGATGAAACTAGCGTTAGCGTGGCTATCGAGCAAGTTTTATCGGAATTACAGATTATTTCTTTGCTGAGCTAACGAGCCTTTACCTGCAGCAGCAAGAGTAGCTTGGCTTGTGGTTGTGTTTTCGTTGTCGCTCTGTTACGAAGCATGTTGACGAGTACGTCATATGCTTCGTTGATCTGATTGGTTTATTTGGCCCATCTATCACCTACATAGGCCAATCAGCTAACCAGTATTTTCGCCCCTTCCCAAAATTACTTCAACGGAAGGTTTCCAGATGGATATGCGAAGCAAATCTATCTGGCGGAGTCAGGTAACATCAGCTGGCAGCCAGGCTATTAGAAACCGTAAACAACTACGATGTGAGAAAAGCGGGCCAACTCATTCCAACCGAACTCACCAAAGCTGTTTAACGAGTTGGAGGACTGCTGCTATCTGCACACCGCAGGAACAACCTCTTGCCGTTGCCTTGGTTTGCTCTTTGCCAGCTCCTCACCGTCACGCCTGAAAGGAAACAAGTAACTTGGATTTTCTCAACAGCAATGAAGCACAAGTACACAGCTTTGATCTAAATACAACATGTTTTAAGCAATTAGCCGGCAGCTGTAGAGATTTTTAATGCAACTGAAAGACTACATTTTGGTTTTGGAGCTCCCCACGGAGATGCTGCTTCCTCTGCAGATCGGTGATTAACAGTTCCAGATCTCCACGTATCTGTCATGAGTTCAAAACCGAGCTGTAGCCCGTTTGTTTTCCACAGCTACATCTTTCTTCAAAAATGACTCAAACCAGGACAGCAGTGCCAGCATGCTTAAGGTTCAGATATATGACAGTTGACCCTTTTTCTAATGAAGTGGGGGCCATAAAGTCAGAGAGAAAAAGACTGAGCCTTATTGCTGATGAAGGTGGTTGTAGGCGTTTTCTGTGCGGCTGAGGTTAGATTTAAATGATTTCAGCACTGGGATAAGACCAGATCATGTTTATTATGTCCTTGTATGTAAAACAAAGTAATATCCAGATCATCAGCAGATAGGCAGCCATTGTTTGACATTCTGATAACACTGGTTATTGACAAAACTTACATTTGTCATGAAATATTTTGCTGGATTTCTTTGCAAGTGTGAAATACCTGGGTTGTTACCAACCTTTGGAGTGAATTTCATGCCAATAGAATAAATTTGTATTTTTTTGTGCCCGAGTTGAGAGCTACAGTCCAGCAACTTTTAGATACAATCCATTCTCCGGCACACTTGAATCCCCTCAACAGAATGTCATTCGGCTCTGCAGAGGCCTGTCGTCAGACCATTTATCAGATTCACATGGACATTCCTAATTTACTAAGAAAAATGTTGAAATGTTTAACATTTCATTTCACCTGCTATACACACTGAAATTATACACGTCCCGTCGGAAGTAGCATCTCACCCACACACCTTGAAGCTCTCTCAGACAGGTTTGTGCATAATTCCGGCAGGATATTTTAACTGCTTGAGGGCTCTGGCACAGACCCAGCGTTGAAGCATAACCCACTAACCTTTAGCATGGTTGATGTCACAGCTTTGTAAAAAGCTTTAATGCTTGCTTGATTCCAAAACTCTGACATGTAGTTGAAGGTATTGTTTTTCTGGCACACCCAACTGCGTCCAGAATCTGCGAAGCAAGTTTCTGCAATGTGCCAGTGACACAGAGAGCAAAGCAACCAGAGCGTAAGGTTACCACCACCATGCGAGCACTCCTAGGCACCGCTGTACTGAGCTATCTGCCCCGGGTACATATCTCTGTGGCACAGTAAGATTTAAAGGAACGTTGCTACCATTTAACAAAAACACTGGATTACCTTTAAAATCTGCAAGTACAAACTCTTTAAAGGAAAATGTAAAGCAAAATAACTTTTTTCTGATTTCTACTGTTCTCCAGTCTACTGTTCTCCAGTTTTGCATTGTATTACATTGAAATGACTGTCATCATTTCAGCTTTTAACTTTTTGCTCTCTCTCTCTTTTTTCTTCATAGTAGGTACACCTGGTCTGACGTTCTGTTAACTGTGACATCATGCAGGGAAGACAGATCACCCGCTACTACCATCTAATGTAGAACAGATTACTAGATCAATGTGTGCTTCTGTGCTTTTTTTGTCTCTCTTGTTGTGTCTCTGTTCTGTCTTCTGTAACCCCCGAGGCAGATGACCGTTCATACTGAGCCTGGTTCTGCTGGAGGTTTTTCCTTCCTGCTAATGGGTGTTTTTTCTTTCCACTCTCGCTTCATGCTTGCTCGGTATGAGGGATTGCTGCAAAGCCATGGACAATGCAGACAACTCTCCCTGTGGCTCTACGCTTCTCCAGGAGTGAATGCTGCTTGTCGGGACTTTGATGCAATCAACTGGTTCCCTTATATAGGAAATTTTTGACCAATCTGTATAATCTGAGTGATTTTGACTTTGTAAAGTGCCTCGAGATGACATGTTTCATGAATTAGAGCTATATAAATAAAATTGCATTGAATTGAATTTAAATTTGTTCAGACGGGACCTTATTAAGCCATTTAAAAACAAACAAACCTCTAGAACTTTTATGAAACCTTGCATTATAAACCTGAAAGCCGTAGCCTGGCCAAAATAAGTATATTTCTACTTCCCACAGTACCTGTATATCTTAAATTACTTCAGATTATAAGAGATGAGTTATGCTATGGAGCAGTGGTCTCAAGCTTAAATCCCAGAGGGTCAGTGCGTGTGTCCCTCGGTCAAGATAGCTGAATCAAAGAGCTAAACCGCCTCACTAGCATGCTACCAATTAGCATGCAGCTAGTTAGCAGAGCTCTGCTATCTAGCTGGTGTGTTTGAGTCACAGGTTCCTGCTTCAACACTCCTGAGAATTGGATGACAACAGCTCTCAAGGACTAGAGCCTGGGGTCATTATTGCAGACAACAGACATTACATTCTTATTAATTCCCCAGAACATTCCTATTCACCCAGTGGAGCCTGTTAATCAGCTTTCCTGCTAAACCGATTGCTAAAGCCAGACTGGTTAATTCTGGAAAGTTTGCGACAGCCGCTGGGTGTTTTCTACTCTCTCTTTTTTTTTTTTTTTTTTTTTTCCCCCTCCGTCAGAAACCCACTTCCTCTGAAAACCAAAACCACTCTCCGCCATTGTTGTCGTTTCATCAGTTACTCAGATCTGGCCCGTGTGGAGAAAATTGTGACACAGACAGAAGCGCTAACACAGAAGCTTGAGTTGAATGAGTCAGTGGGAGAGATTTATTCGCGACGGAGGGATTTCCCCCTTCGGTCCGGAGAAATCAGAACATTGGCCAACCCACGAATGTCCACCAACACACGCAGCATTAACAAGCAGTCTCTGGACACCTGGTTAAAAATAGCTCCACAAAGACTTTCCCCGTCTCACTCAAAGCTCTAGTTCAAAGCTTGATTTTAATAAGGGTTTTACTGGAACTTGAAATCTGACTCAAAAGAAAAATTCACATGACATCCAGGAAACGCCCGACGACTACGTTAATCATTTCACCCAGGACTGAAAATATTACACACGAGGTAATTCCCACAGTTTTCAAGCCAGGATGGGTGCCCACTAGTCCAACATCAGCTGGACTGTGATGAATAGAAATCTTAATCCAAAACAAGTTGGATTTGTGAGAGAAAGCATCTGGCGGTTTTTTGATGTGGAGGCCGGATAGCTGAAGTGGTAATTCTTACAGTCCCAGCACATCTGGGACCAGCTTTTCAGTGGTAAGCCACTATATACAAGCAACTATGTTAAAATACCTTCAGTGTGAGTAAAAACAGGATATTCTATTGCCTCGTTTAGTTTTCAGCGATAGGAATCATTTTCATCACGGACAGGTCATTTCTGGTCACCTCGGTTTATTTAAATTTGGTTTGATTTGTTGCAGGCACGTTTACTGCAATTCAGTTTCATAAACTCAATTTATGTCACTTAAGTAAGCCTCAGTTTAAGTCTTTATGTCTGTTAAAGTTAGTTTATTTTTACTGCACAAACTCACAGCAAACGTCATGTCAAGGCATTTGAAATACGACCTCGTCATTTGCTTGAGCTGATACAAATCTTAGCATGTAAGCTAATGTTCACATGATATAGCTGTTTAACCAAGTTTGATTCAGTTCAATACATTATAGTTCATCTCAATTTATTTCCATAGAATTCAGCTCGGTTCAGTTAAATTCAGTTAAATCTAATTAATTATCCACACAAATCACATTTTCTCAATTCTGATATAAAAGTATGAACTTGTGCAATAAATCTGAAAAAATCCAAGGTTATTCATGGTTATGTTGCATATGGCAGTAAAACTACTCTTGACAGAATTTTAAAAAGATAATTGAGCAAGATTAATTAAAAGATTTTTGGATCTGTGGTGGAGACTGAAGTCAGAGGACAACTATAGATTAGGTGGAAATAATGCGCTGGGAATGCTCTGAATTTCCTGTTTCCTGTTTGCTCACTGTTCCAGATAAGTGGCTCATAAAAAAAATAAAAGCTGCTTCTCCATGTTTGGTTCTGGTTCTGCAGAGTACACCTGAGTCAGAAGACCTGAGTGGTCTGGATGGTTGATACACCGATAACAAGTCTGTGATGTATTTTTTTATATATGTATGGATTTATAGACTTTAAAACAGAAGTATTTTAAAGTCTATTCTCTGAGATCCAGGGAGCCAGTGTAAGGACTTTAGAACTAGGGTGATGTTCTCTATTTTCTTAGTCTTAGTGAGGACGCGGGCAGCAGCGTTCTGGATCAGCTGCAGCTGTCTGATCCACTTTTTAGGCAGACCTGTAAAAACACCGTTGCAGTAATCAATTCTACTAAAAATAAACTCATGGATTAGTTTTTCCAGATCCTGCTGAGACATTAGTCCTTTAATTCTGGAAATGTTCTCCCGGTGATTGAAGCCGACTTCATAAATTGTGTTTAGATCCTTTTGGCGGTTCAGGTCTGGGTCCATCGCTGCACCAAGATTCCAGGCCTGATCAGTGTTTACTAGCTGAAGCAGCTGAAGCTGTGTGCAAACTCTTGATCGCCCCTCTATTGGTCCAAGAATTGTTACTTCAGTTTTGTTTCTATTCAACTGATTTTGCCACATCCGTGCATTGATTTCTTCTGAGCATCCACTCAGCGTTTGAATGGGTTAGTAGTCACCAGGAGACATGGTGATGTAGAGCTATGGGTCGTCTGCATAGTTATGGTAGCTGATGTTTTGTTATGATCTGAGCAAGAGGGAACTCAGATCATAACAAAAACTAAGAGGGTGTTAATCATAGCATGGCATCTTTTGTGCATGGGATAACTAACTTTGTTCCTCTTATTTCTTGGCCAGCCTACAACAACTTTAAAATAATTGTGTGTGTCCATAATTAGGGGTTAAATACCTTTTAGACAGATTAGGCTAGATGCCTCGGAGTTGCCCTGGGGTTACCTGCATGTTCGGAGCTGCCTTCACTCCCTGCTGCTTTCTTCTTTCTTTTCTTTTTTCTTTCCCATTAGTGGGATTTATTTGACAATAAGGGGACAGTAAATGGGATTGACAGACGGGGCCGACATGCAGCAAAGTTCCAAGGACCGAGGCTCGAACCTGGGATGGCTGACCCTCCCACACAGGGGTCGCATGCGCCATCGCTGCAACAGCACTTCTGCCACCCACTCCCTGTTGCTTTCTGATGATGAATAAAGTGTTGTTAAGAGGAACGTGGTCAGAAGAAGCGCTTCTGGATTTTTAGAGCAACAGCAAGTGTGGACAAGACTAAACGACAGCTCATCAGCATGAGAGCCTGAATGATCCGTGGCCTATTTTTAACCTTTAAAAAAGGAAAATTTCTGGAATAGTTGAAGCTCACTTTAATTTACAACGGGCGCTTTATTAGGTTATAAAAATTAACGTGACACACACTGTAAGATCGCTCCACCCACGCAGAAGGAGGGAGGAAAGCGCTTCTGCAGGTAAGGGGCGTCTGACTTTGGCACAATCGCTGTTTGGTCAGCCACTGCCGAGCCTCCAAGGTTGATTAACAGGCAGCGTCACGTCAATTACTGTTAAAGAGTTAATAAAAAGCAGGAAAAACAGACAGGAGGCTTAATGCACGCAGGGAAAAAAAATGCTCATTGTTTGTGTAGACGGGTTATTAAGAGCAAGCCCCGCCCCTTGCTTCGAGTCATTGATTTTGAAGGCCGCAGGCAGAGGAGAAGGAACCAATCCTAACAGGAAAAAGAAAAAAAAAAATTCCAGTTTAACCGGGCCCAGGGTAGAAAGGCCTTCTATTGTAAAGCGTGTCTTAATGGCAGGGTAAGCGCTGTTGAATTCATGTTAAAATTAGTAATTCATAATTTATGTTGTTAAATAATTTAGGTAAAAACTTGAAATGAGTAAATTCATGTGTGTGTGTTATAAGATAAAACACACACACACATGAATTTCAATGTATTTCAATTCAATTCAATTTTATTTATATAGCGCCAAATCATGAAACATTTCATCTCAAGGCACTTTACAAAATCAAGTTCAATCATAGTTTGTTCTTATTGGCCTGGAACCAATGTCTCCTGGCCGATAAGGAGACCATGACAAGCGGCTAATGAGGTATTATTAGTTGTTTTAGTGATGCATTTTGTTTATATTAAAGCAGCGCAGCATTTCACTCTTATTTACTTTATGTACAATATTTGTTTGAGCTGAGATATATTTGTATTTGCACAGTTCTCACGGCATGAAAGCCATTAAGGGCGTGAATGGAGTGTCGTGTTGATTGACAAAGATTTGTTGGACAGCTTATGAGAGAAGAGACGAAATAAATGCCAGTTAAAGAGAAACCGATCCGTGTCTGTCGTAACGAGAGCTACAGGCAGTGATGGATCCGTGGACAGTTAAGATGCAGCTGGAAAAAAAAAAAGAAACTGACACATGCATAATACGATGAAATATATTTTATTCATAAAGTTCAAATTCACAACAAATCATCTCAAGACGTTTTGCAATAAAAACAGATTCTAAGTCATATGTACAATTTTTCCGCTATTGGCCTTCAGTGTTTCATTTCGTTTTGTTTTTCCAGAACAAATTAAAATGTTTAAACTTCAAAATAAGAAAACAGTCTCATTAAAAATTTATTTTCAGGACTTGCTTAAAAATGTTTCTCAGCGTTTATTTAAAAAGTAACATAAGCCAACACACATTCCTATCACCGGCTGTAGGCGATAAATCATATCTAGCAGCAACATAGAGAGCAATGTGTGAAAATCACATCAGGAGAACATTCCCTCCTTTGCTTTATTACCTCTTCAGCATGCAATATCAATCACAAGTTGCCACAAACATTTTTAAGCATTTTTTTTAGGCAAGAATCAGTGTTGTTTAGTAGAATTAAAAAGGTTTAACTACATAAAAACAAGAGTTCAAGTAATAGAAAAAAGGTAAACTGTGAAAAAGCCCAAGGCCTCAGAGTTTTATATTCATGTGAAAAATTTAGGACACCCTACCAGTCAGATTTTTACGGTATATTTAAACAGATAGATATTTATTATCAGCTTCACACTGACAATTTCAAGTAATATTAGATGATTAAAACAAGGCAAGGCAAGGCAAATTTATTTGTATAGCACAATTCAGTACAGAGACAACGCAAAGTGCTTTACATGATTCAAATATAGAAAATTAAAACAGAATAAAAGCAAATACATTTTAATATTTTACTCTAAAGTGTAAATTTTGGTCAAGAATAAATAAGGAGACCCCCACATTTTCCCCCATTTTGAACAGTTAAAAATCGCTCTGATGTAAAAAAAAAAAAAAAAAAAACAGCATTACTCTGCATTTTCAGTAACACCGCACAGTTCGATGGGTTCCTGACTGTAGAAGTGAGAGCGAACAGCAAGGTGAGATCCAAACAGGCTGAGGCCTTTTTAGAAAGAAGATTTTAGCAGTTTATGAATCTGGCAAGACATTTAAAAAGGTCTAAAAGAAATTGAAAACAGCCGTTCCACTGCGTGGTAAATAGAGTATCGCGTGCCAGACCAAAACATTTGAACACCAAAACATGCTTAGGCATAAATCCAATACAGGAAATTCCAGGGAAAGAGCCTCATACCAAATCAGGCACAGCGATGGGAGTGTCATGGTTTGCAGCAGCAGGACCTGATCGGCTCACTATTACAGAAAACAGCATGAATTCGATTGCATCAGAGGGAGCTAGAGGAAAATGTGTGATCATCTGTAGTGTGGTAACGAAACCCACCAGTGAATCCACCATGGATTGGCTGTATTACACCAGGATGCATCTGTTCTGAGAGGAAAACACATTTATAGTATTTTATCAGAGTTAAAAAAAAAAAAAATTGTTGTTTAGACTCTGGACCAACTGACAAAGACAATAGTAAGTGTGCAAAGTTGTGCTCCTTGAGGGAGGGTGAAAAGTCACTGGTCAAGTGTCCAAGGGACAAAACATGACTTTTTTTAATCCTAAATCTAAAATTGTAAAAACAAAAATGTTTGCAAAAAGAACGGAAAAAGAAAGAAGAAACAAATTCACCTTTGATTTGGTCTGACTGCAACGAGCTGTGACAAAAAAACGATAACATCTGAGAAGCTTGCCAGACGTTCAAGCAAAAGAAGCAGAGCGAAACGAGAACTGATTTGGAGAAAACGAGAGTTTCCTCATCTCGCTCGGAGATCTGCATTCTATGAACAGTTGCCACATCACATCACTGCAAGTCCAAACGCATCCAGGTTCGCCCTGCAACCACCACTCCTCCGCTCCAGAGAGCCGCACTCATGGCGGCTCCTCAGAGTTTATTCTAACCGGCTGAAAATGTCACATGCTCCTCATGTTTGTCCGGCTGACAGGGACCAGACCAAACGCACAAGTGGCTCCGTTTGTTTCTCCTGACTATGCGTTATGCAACAGCTGCCTGAATGCAGACAAAGAGGTGTTGATTTTAAAAAGCGGCCACTTCTGAACGTTTGGGTTGTTTCAAAATCTGTCAGTAGCCTCCACAAGTCTGCAGAGTTTGACCTCGTTCGGTGCTGAGAACTCCCCGCTGCATATTCTGGTCGCATTTATTTGAAATGCATACTAGAGGTGTACCAGCACAGAAAAATAAAGAATACAGCTCAGCACACATGCAGGCTTTAAAGTCACGATTTGGTACAGTACAATCAAGATAACTAAAAAAATAGGTTTTGTTTTACATTGGTCAGCAGAAGACAATTTTCTGTTTTCGACTGAATTTGATATGGTCTTAAATCCTAAGAAAAAAAAAGTGGACAGTATGGAACTGACTTGAAACATGGCTGGATTTATTTAAACAAATATAGTATATGATGCAGTAGGAGTACCCTGATTGGATAGCGGTGGCAGCCAATCGGACGTCAGCTGGTTTTTCTCCAGTGACAGTGATGTTTGCATCCTGCTTGTCGTTTCAGGTGAGTAACTTAGTTAAATACAGACAAGCCATGTACCGTGTTGCTGTTTTGGCTCAGTCCACCTTTCTTTCTCCACTCTAGCTGCAAGAGATGCCTTCATTTTACCCAACATAGAGTTTAGGGATAGCTGAGAGTTCTCTGATTAGTTTTGGTGTCACTTTATTAAAAAGGGGCGGTACAGAACGTTGCATTGCACACCTAGTTCCACACTTTTTTTTTTTTTTTTTTTTGCATGTGTTTGAGTATGAAAGAGCTCCATTCATTGAGTACATGCTTTTCCTGAACCAACTGCACTGTACCGGACATTTTCAATATGAAAATTACACTCGTTATAATGGATACGCACCAAAAAGTTTTAGAGTTGACAGGCAATCAAATTACTGCAATCAGAATCAACTCTGTACCATTTTTCACTGACCTTTGCTTCAAATCAGTGAGAGTCAATTCTTTTTACCTCACGCGTTGCCCATTTCACCCTATTTATTTTTTCACCTTATTGTCTACAAAAATAGGGTGAAATGGGCCCTATTTCGTACTTTTTGTGTTCTTTCATCATGAACATGCAGTTGTTCCTGATTAATCTCGCCCATTTTAGCATTAGAATCGGCTTAAATTGGCAAGTTTGTGCACACAAACAAGGAATTTGACCTCTGTTTCACTTTGCCCTTAAGTCACTTTAATTAGGCCCTTAGATGTACAAATATGACATTTGTTGTAAAGCTGTATACGCAGAAATTCTTACAAATGAGGAAGACACGGTCCGATTAGTGCAAATAGGCATGATCGTTGTACTTTGGACCCGCCCTGTTTTGAAGTTGAGCCAAACCACACAGTGATGGATGTGAACAGAAGAATGAATGTTGGCAGAGTAGAAAGTTGGACTTGAGTTTCCTCTGCTGCGCCTTCTTCTGAACAGGATCGTGTTTAAGGACCAACAGAGATCCTGAGAAAGGATGGCTTCTAGGAATCAAAAGTGTTGCTGAGAATGGTGAGGCATAAAGAAGTGTGGGGGTGTGTTGCCCTGGAGTCCAGCGTCTTCCCCACAGTCTTGAGTGGGTTTTAAGCTCCAGGTGGTTCTGATCACAACAACGGACCAGCTGATGGACCTCCAGCCTGCATGCAGACTCACCACCGTCCTGGATCGGACCACTGACAGAGGTGTCATCTGCAGACTGCAGGAGTTTCACATACCAGTCCACTCAGGCGCAGTCACTTTTATGCAGAGAGGAGAAAGGGCACCCCTAGGGGGCGCCAGTACTGACAGTTTTGTATTGGAGGAGATCCTCTCCAGTCTCAACACCAGTCACTCAAAGGATTTCAGGGATACAGGGCTGTAATCGTTTAACCCCATGACGGTGCCTTTCCTGGTTGACGATGGAGAGTTTGCATCCGTGCGAGGTTCCCTCCTTCTTTAGAGGCTTGTTAAAGATCCAAGTGAAGACAGGGGCCAATCGGTCAGCGCTGGCCCTACGGCGGAAGACGGAAACATAGCCAAGTCCTGGATTTTCTCTGATCTTCTGACACTGAAAGAGCCCATTTACATCTTCGTCAGAGATGCTACATCTAGGTGGGGGTTCTGAGGGGGAGGAGGGTGGTTGGTGGTGCGTGTGACGGATATGTGGACGGCGGCGTTTCAAACCAGCAGTACAAACCGTTATGGTCTTATAATAGTAATGCCAAGATGGAAAGACGAAATGCTCCTTCCCATCAATCTGGGAAGAGGTATAAGTTCTTTTGTTTGGGTAAAGACTCCTCAGAAGTGGAAAACATCTCATCTGGTTTATGATCTACCTGGGAGTGGATGTCGGAGCAAATTCAGCAAAATATTCAGACAGTGCAATGCAGCACTTAGAGAAATTACAAAAATCCAAGTATTCTAGAGTCGAATGTGATGCTGTAGGACAGTAGAAGTGTAAATGTTGCAATCACCCTGTTACAATCTGCAGACTCCGACCTGGTTCACATGGTGTGGTGAGACGTCAAGAGGGCACCGCTGGAAAGAAGCTGAAGCCACACAGGAAAGAAGAGTAGGTCAAAGAACAAAAGACCGACAGAAAGCAACTACCGAGGAAGTTTCACAAGCTAATGAATCCGTTTTGAGTTTCATCCCCACACACAGCAACTACACTTTGGCTTTGTCGTTAAATTACTACTATACAGATGGCAATAACAGGAATTATTTGATGCGTCATTATTTTGTCTTCTCTAAATAGAAATCGTATTCCCGCCATTTACAAAAATCCAAGTATTCTAGAGTCGAACATGATGCTGTAGGACAGTAGAAGTGTAAATGCTGCAATCACCCAATTACAATTTGCAGACTCCGACCTGGTTATTATTTGATGCGTCATTATTTTGTCTTCTCTGAATAGAAATCCTATTCCCGCCATTTAATTAAGCGGTAGAAATCCACAAACTAAAATCATTTAGAAATATTGTGTTATAAAACTGTGCAGTAAAGGAAACGACGTATAATTTTCTAAAATGATTAGCATTTACCTGTCTGTGTGAAGAGAGGCTAAATAAAGGTCCTAATTATTTATATGTTTCCTTTGAATTATGGGCAAGTTTTCCCATAACTGTAATTTCATCAACTTTGAAGGAAAGCTAGAATATTTACAGAGCAAAGCCCTCATAAAGCCTAATTTGATTTCTTTGAGCTTATGGATGATTTAACATGTTTTATTTTCTTTGTGAAATCAAGCATTTACTTTCTAAAGAGTCCGATGAGCTGAAACCATAAGTGCCATCGTATCATTAAGACCAGCAAATGCCCACTTTGGTTTGATGTGTGAGGAGAGGAGGAAATGCCCACAACTAGCAAACATTTTCTATTCAATAACAAATTCTGGGAGAGTATGACAGTGTCATTTTTAGCCAACGACGCTCCATGACTTCTTTGTTCAGCCACAAGGAGCACAATAAACACCTTTTCTTATTAATCTTTTAGGTGTTTTTGCTTTCTTTTTAATTTAAAGTCAGGGAACCAACGCAGTTTTGTTGTAATGCTGACAGTGTGCAGTCACTATGACCTTGCTATCTTATCTCTGCTTTGTTGTTCTGCGAAGTTTGTAGATGTAGTTAAAAGGTTCTGTATGCAAACCTGCTACTACTGTAAGTGAAACAACAGTGAGCCCTGCTGGGGCCTGTCAGAAGAAGCTACGGTCTGACTGCTGTCAGCAAACCCGTGGATCCAGTTATCGGACATTAACTGGATATAAATTGTTTTAAAGGCTCTTACAGATTTCTGTTTTTGCCTTTTTTGGCACATTTTAGATCAAACTAACGTTCCAAAGAGTACTCCTAGGGCGCATCAACGAATCATTCAGGAAGTCACATAAACGACATCTAAGGCACTGCAGGTCCCTTGTCTCAGTTAAGATCAGCGCTCATGAGTTCTAAGACCAAAACCACAAAGGCATTAGAAGTCGGAAAGTACAACAAAACAATGAACCTGTACTTTAAAACAAATGTGTCCACAGCCACTTGCCTGCTGCAGCAATTTTTAAGTCTTATCAGCCCAGTCTTAACTCCTTTATCCGCTTTTTTCCCTACAGAAATTGTTTTGTAAATGACCAAATTTTCTTTCGCTGTCATTTTCTCCCATGTTATGGTTGTCTGACTATTCCATTAGCATCCATATTTTTGAGTAACATTCGCAGCGATGCATCCAAGCTCCCATTGGTGTTTACCTTGATGGACAGGTATTGCGACTGGATTAAGAATGACAGAAGAAGTGCTAATTGGCTATGGATGCAGCTCTCCGCAATCAGAGACCAGGATTAAGTCACGTGGAGGCCAAAATATTAAGAACATACTTATCTGGCCAGCATCCCTCACCATCTAAAGATCTGAATTTAGACTTACACAAAAAAGGACCTAAAACAAACCCAAAATGCATTGCCGATAGTTGTAAAATCACAAACGTTGAAAAATCAAAAGTTAGATTCATTTTATTAGAGAACCCATATAATTACTTTTTATTTTGTCATCTATGTTTACTGTCTCTATACTTGTATCTTGCATTTAATGGGGGCAGCACCCTATTGCCTTCGTATTGATAAGCCACCACTGGTTAGCACCAATCCCAAACAAATTATTCAAGGAAGTATTCCCTTTGATCAATGCTCCCATTTTAGATATGACTAATCTATCCTTAGTAAACAGATATGTACCACAAGCTTTTAAGGTAGCTGTTACTAAACCATTACTTAAACCTCTGTTGATCAAGATGACTTGGTAGATTATAGATCTTTTATTCTCTTATCTAAAATGGAGAAAATAGTTGCTAAGTATGTGAGCATTTACACTGTAATGAGTTTCAGTCAGGCTTCAGAGCTCATCATAGCACTGAAACAGCTCTGGTGAAAGTCACTAATGATATTCTCATGGCCTCAGATAATGGACTTGTGCCTATACTTGCATAAATGGGTAGTATTTACTTGAGTAACATTTGAACAAAACTTGTTTCTTCTGCCTGAATTTGGAACTTTGTAATTGTTAGTGTTTGTAAATTATGTTAAAATACCAGATTTTGTACATCATTTAACATTTCTGCCTGACCTATTACATCATTTTTAAATATTAAATCAGTTGTTATAAATATTTACTCAGTGCTTGAGTAACCTTCTTACCTTTTTTACTTGGTTGGGTACTTTTTACTCTGATCTGAGTAAAAATCAGTTAAAGTAGTGCTACTCTTGAATAAGTTGTCTGGCTACTCTACCCACCTCGACCTGTTAGATCACAATTTGCTTTAGAAATGGTAAATGGCTTGTTCTTGTAATGCGCTTCATCAAGTCCGACGACCCCAAAGCGCTTTACACCACAGTCTATAAATCCCTGAATGGCTTAGCACCTAAATACATCACAGACTTGTTATCAGTGTATCAACCCTCCAGACCACTCAGGTCTT
Source organism: Fundulus heteroclitus (assembly GCF_011125445.2). Classification (NCBI taxonomy): domain Eukaryota; kingdom Metazoa; phylum Chordata; class Actinopteri; order Cyprinodontiformes; family Fundulidae; genus Fundulus; species Fundulus heteroclitus. The sequence continues at coordinate 19,277,484 of NC_046384.1, read as the reverse complement.
CTGGCTCAGGTTTACTCTGCATACCCAGAACCAAACATGGAGAAGCAGCATTTAGTTTTTATGCTCCATTTATCTGGAATAAAATCACACAAGACAGTAAAAGGGCTGAAACCCTGAGTTCCTTTAAATCCAGGTCATAAACCTATTTGTTTAGAGTTGCCTTTAAATGTCAGTGTTGAAGTTTATAGTCTGGCTTATCTTATATTGGGTCAGACAGGCTGCTACTATTCTAATGCAATGTGCTTTCCTCTGTAATGTCTTCCCTCTGTCTCTGTAATCCTTTTCTTTCCTCTTTTTTTGTTCCTGTACAGCACTTTGAATCATCCCATTACTGAAAAGTGTTCTATCAAGAAACTTGCCTTGCCATACAGTCCGTCATTCACCCATTCACACACGCATTCCCAGCCCGACAGTGGTCAGCTATGTTAGCAGCCACAGCTGCCCTGGGGTAGATTGACAGAAGCAAGGCTGCCATACATTGGCACCACAAGGCTGGTTTAAATCTGATTTGTCTGACAGATTCAAGTTTGTTCATGTTAATAATAAAACATGAAAAACATGAAAACAATACCAGATTGCTAAAAAAAAAAAAGTAGGTTCAACTTTTGAATGCACGCCTCCAATCAGTCTGAAAACTTTTGTTTTAACTCAGTTTTTCAAAGCCCCTATTTTTGAAATGAGTTTGCTTGTGATTGGAACAAATTCTTCTCCGTACTCATCCGCTCAGATGTAGAGAGCTGGAAAATGATTAGTTGGGTGAGAGGAGCTCTGGTAATGTGCAGTAAGCACCTAGTTTCAGCCATATTTCCATCAACAACAGGAAATCCAGGAAGTGAGAGCAATAACGGTTCTTTTTGTTGGTGATCGGCGATCAAACAGAGCCGTGTGAATGAAGCAGTGGTTAGTCTGCCGGGAGAACCGATCAAGCAGACAGATGTTCTCCTGACGGCCCTGTTCGCAGATCTTCACATGACGGTGGCGCAGAAATGTGCAGCCGATGTTTGAGCAGACCAGTCGGTGCCAGCGGTACCAATATGCCGCAGGGGCAGCGAACACATTGCCCCACGCCGGATTCCCAAGGGATCTTGGACCAAGAATTAATAGGACTGTATCCAAAGGATGAATCCAGGTGAGCCTCTTCTACCAGGAAGAGTGAATGCTGCAAGTCAATGACTTCTGCCGGGTTTCCTTAAAAAAAACTATTTATTGTGCCTTGAGATTAAATGGGCTGTGAATTGGTGTTATATAAAAAAAAATATTTCAAATGCAATCTGGCTGAACTAAAACCAAACCTTTCTGCAAAGCAGAGTGGACCATAGTGATGAAAAAGACGTGTTGTCAGCAGGGCCGGATCATCCATAAGGGCCAGTGGGCCAGTGCCCAGGGGCACCAACCATGGGGGGGGGGCACCACATGACACATGCTTTAAAAATATATTTTTCATAAATTGTTATATTATTTACTTGAAATTGTTGAAAGACCATGCATTATTCGTTTTGTGAACACTGATGTCACAATAATAACAAATGATAAATAAATCAAGATTAGACTACGTGACCTATGACTCCCCCTCCCCAATCTGTCATAGTTGAGCTGGTCCACAAGTACGTGCAAATGTATCGTCTTTTTTAACGCTACAGAAAATTAATCCAAAAGGAACAGACATCAAAAGCTGTGCTTTTTGATTTCAACATTTTAAAATGAGATATTTGAATATTGCTCACTGCTCATATGCCTACATGTAGTTGTGTAAGTTAGTAAATAGTAAATTACATTACAGAAATCCCCTTGATTATGTCTGATGTTTTTGACCGGAGGACAGCACGGGTAAGGGGGGGGGGGGGGGGGGGGGCTTTGAGGTATAGTGCCCAGGGGCATCACATTGTCTTAATACGGGCCTGGTTGTCAGTTATAGCACACACTGAATGAGAGTTATGGTATGCCGTTGGCCATGCCACATTTTTCAGATTTTTGTTTAGAAAGAATTCTTGAAAATCACTTTACATCCGCTTCACAGCTTTGTACTTTTCAGTGTTAATCTACAGAAAATCCAATAACACATTAAGGCTTGTAGTAGTATTACAATAGAATGTGGAAAAATTCAAAGAACGGAAATATACTCTTGCAAGGCACTGATTGTAGACAAATCTGAACCTGCTTTGAAATGTTTCCTATTTTAAGCAGCACAGATTTACCTCCGAGTAAATTCAAGCACGCCGTGGAGAAAAAAAGGACCCGTCTACAATAAAACAACAAAGGTTTACCGTCAAAAGAAAAGCAAAAAAGCAGGCTAAGAACAGGGTTAAGAAGAAAATATTTGCCTCTAATTTGACTCTCCCATAATCAGTCACTAACTTATATGAAAAAGGAGAAAGCGGAACAGTTTCATCAGGTCACCTCCCTGATGATGGGACATCATTACGGCCCAGCTTCATCTTCCCACGCTCTGTCCGTCCTGGCTGGAAAAGCACGATCACGTCATTAGACATGCCTAAAAAACTCAGTTTTCATGGCGACGGCTCAGCACATGACACATCAGAGAAAAAAACGCAGCTCGGGGTTACAACCGGTATAAAGCACACTGCAAAGCTGTGTGTGGAGCTGCCTGAAGGCACCACGTGGCCGCAAGCACTTAAATACACACGACAGCTGGAAATACACACCTACTGAGCCTTGCAGCAGAATTCATACCCCTTGAACTGGTTCATATTTTGTCCTGTAACCTAAAATCTGCATTTTTACGTCATAAACGGACACAAAGAAGCACATAATGAAGAGGAAGGAACCCGATAGTTTTCATTTTAACTGTGAAAATGAGTTAAAACAGTTCATAAGACGGTGACTGGCATGGCGCGGCAACACTGGAGTAAAACTGGTTGGGTCTACCTCAATTACATAAAGTACTATGCAGCTGATATAGATCCAAAAGAGAAATAAAAACTAGTGTAGATAACATACAAGCAGAGATTTTATTACATATTAATTTAATTTGAAACAATAATTTACCAGTGATTTGTTTCCCATTAAACGCTCTCAGGATTTTGGATTTCACCACAATAAATGAAAGCATATGGCACACTGTAAGAAGTCCGATGTTTGTTGTATTTGGCTTTGATTAGATGGTGGGTCTGTGCAGGATCTGATGAAATAAAAAAAAAAAAAAAAAAAAAAAAAAAACACTTGGTGGTCCTGGAATGAAACCAAGACACAGCTGTTGCTGTTATGGAAGTAAAGCCAAAGTCGCATATACACTGGAATAAAAATACTATCCCTGCTATAATCTAACACTAAAAGTCAATGCATCTTGATTTATAACTGTTGATCCACTCCCTTTCGGTTTCTCTAAACCGTCCCCCGACGACTTACATGCCGTACATCCTGTTCACATAAATGTTGACGGTCTTGCTTGTGTCGTTCTCCAACATGCCTATCCTCTCCGTTGCCCTCTAATAAATCATGGTGGATATGATTTTCTGTAAAGATGGGCGCCTTAAGCAACTTACTTACAAAAGAAGGACAACTAGAATGTAAACCACCTACAATTTAACAGTGAAAGATATTTAGGAGTGTGAATATTTGCAGGGGTAGTTTAGAGAACCCTGTCGGTTTGTTGTAAAGGTTTTCTTTTAAACTCGTGGTTGCTAAACTGAATTTTGGTACTACCTATGCTTCGGGGATGGGCAATCGAGGCTTGGATTTGAATTAAACTTAAGTGACAAAAACAAGCACTTCAAACTTGACTCAGACTCGATATTCAGAAATGTTTCCTGAAGAGTTAAAAATCTGATTCGGGCACATGCCCCAAAGACTTGATTGACTCATGCCGTAAAAACCTTAAAACCTTACTCCGGCTCGAGTCCTAAGCACTCAGGACTCGAGTCTTAATATGAAGCTTTTTTTTTTTTTTTTTTTTTTTTTAAGTTATCAGGAGTCATAACAGGCAGCTATGTGAGGGGCTGTGACAAGTTATGTTCATATCCTACAGCAAAAGGACGCCATTCAATCATTAGCCAGTGACTTTTGAGGACTGTGAGGTATTAATTGTTTACACCAACCTTTTCATATTATATGTAGCTTAGTAATACTGATTACACCAATGTCTAGACAACTAAACGCTGCATAAAATGACCGATTTTTAATCCAAATTGGGAGGGGGGGGCTACCTGCTCATCGAAATTAACATATACTGTTCTGTAATTTAATTTACTCATTTCCTTGCTTTTTGCTCATTCATTGTAGTTTACAGCACACTTTGGAAAGCACTTGGTGTTTAGACTTGCAAAGGTATTAACGGCTTTTAACTAAATAATTACAACAAAATAAACACCACTGTTTGACTTATTCTGTGATTTAACAGCAACAGGCATTACTGCCAATTCTCATTCAGCATAAACGCATATCTATATTTCTAGGGATGTTTTCATCACCAGAAATAAAACTTTCATCACTTTAAAATAGAAAAGCAGCACATAACAGGATCTTTACATGCAGAATTAAATACTGAACAATTAAAACATGATTGTTAAATTATTATTTTTTTTGAAAAGGACAAACTGTACATCTTTGATATGCGTTTGATGGACATTTTTGTTAACGTTGTGAGACTCAATGTGAAAGACAAGATAGAAGGTCACTTTGACTCACTTTGGTTTTATCAGCGGTCAATCTATCATAGTTCATAAAAGTCAGCTGGCTCAGGATAAGAAGCACGATCAGGGGAAATCGGGTGGTATAGGTCTCCATACAGATGAATGTAAAATGATGTTATTGCATCTTAAACCTGAGCATATTTACAATTATTTCTCACAACGTTTCATTGCAATAGGCAACGTCCAAGAGAGCAGAAGAGAGACTTAAAGGTTATGAGAATGGGGACACAATGGTTTCCTTACTGAGGTAGGCTGGGATGACATGGCAGTATTTGGGTACAACACGGGAACATGACCTGGAATTGCTGCCAAATCAAGCCGTTGGTGAACATATAAAATTGGGTTGTCTAGCAATCTAATGCTGAACAAATGCATCAGTCCATGAGACGAGAACCACCCTTTAGTTGCAGGTTTTTTCCCTTGTGATCACTGCACAGAAATTGCTTCATTACTTCAAACTCTTTGAAGGAGGGATTATTTCAGGTAACATCAGTGGTTCATAGTGTTCACAAAGGGATTGATATCAGACTTCTTGGACTCTGATATAAACTTGCATGCTTTAATGATGGAAAAAAACTAACTAAGTCTGTTGTGTCTATGTGTTAAGTTGTCTGTGTACATAAAGCCGGTGACTGGCTCAAAGCTACCCCCATCACCCTCTGTGACTCCACCATCGACACTGTGGCAATAACCGTAGTACAGCACTTCCCCCTATTCCGCTTCCTGGGAACTATCATCTCCCAGGACCTAAAGTGGGAGCTGAACATCAACTCCCTCACCAAGTAAGCCCAGCAGAGGATGTACTTCCTGAAGAAGGCAGCTGAAGAAATTCAACCTGCCAAGGACAATGCTGGTGCAGTTCTACTCCTCCATCATTGAGTCCATCCTCACCTCCTCCATCACCATCTGGTACGCTGGTGCCACCGCTAAGGACAAGGGCAGACTGCACCGTGTCATCCGGTCCGCAGAGAAGGTGATTGGCTGCAATCTTCCATCTCTCCAGGACCTGTATGCCTCCAGGACTCTGAGGCGTGCAGGGAAGATTGTGGCTGATCCCTCGCACCCCGGTCACAGACTATTTTCTGGACACTGTCTCTCTCCAGCTTCACATGTGATTCCCTCAGCAGCTCCCACCCATGGCCTGCTGAGCGGTGAGCCTAGTTCAGGTTTTTCAGGTCAGGAACCACTCAGTGGTCTGGCTCAGCTTGCTTTCTGTATTGACCCGCCGTGGCATTCCTCTCAACTGCGTCCTTCCCTGCAGCTACCCGCCCACTCCACAGGGGGAGCTCATCAGCCTAATCAAGGCGGCACCTGCACCTTTCAGAAAGCATTGCTCCTCAGCAAAGAGTACTAAAAGATAAAGGAGAACTTAATAGTCTTAAAAATTGGGTAAAAAAACTAATTTGCTCTAAAAACTGAAATTATTATAATTACATTAGATGTATATACCTTTAATCTAAAACAAAATCGATTAATCAATACTAGGACTAAAATCCGCCATGATTAAAACCTCAGTTCCATCTAAAGAAGATGTAACCCCACAGCATGATACCGCCGCCGTCATGTTTCAGATTATTCAGACTACAACCACCTATTCCCACAATGTTTTTATTTGGGTAAAAAAAAAAAAAAAAAAAAAAAAAAAAAAAAAAAAAAAAAAAGCTTTTCTCTTGCAGCTCTACTCCTTGGTCCAGACATCTGGAGAATAAAGAAGATTGTTGTCAGATGGGAAACAGAGCCATCGCTGGAAATCCCTGCTGCTCCTTCCGTGTTGTTGTCAGCCTCTTGGCAGCCCCGTTGATTGGATTTAGTAAAGGTTGAAGTCATTTCCAGTTCTTGTAAAGTGAGTTTTTTTTTTTGCCATGTTTGCTTCCAATTCGCGATGACGGCTATCACTGTGTGTATATAATACCGTAGATCATTTTCACCCTCTGTAGCCTCTCTGCATGCAAAGCAACAAATGTTTTCATTCAATAAATCTATTTGTTCGTGGCTTGAATTGTACAAAATATCTGTTACAGGACATGTGGAAACAGTTCCGGGAGGATTTATCAAGTCTCATTTTCCAGATGACGTTTACCTGGCAGTTCAACAGGGGCGCGCACACTTTTCAGAGCCGCCGTTGGCTGTAGAGCAGCATGCCGCGCTCGCAGCCACCCAGACGACACTGGTGTAAATTGTTTATGAGAAAATATCAGAGCCGCTGATCCGCTTGTTAGACCTTCCGTTTCTTGTTTTTAGAGGATCAAGCTATTTTTTTCCCCGCTTGCCTCACTCACTTTGCAAGATAAATACGACCTCTGATCAGATTCCTTCCTCCTCCACGCCATGCTCCCACTGGATAACGATACTCCCTCAATGTTAACATCCTACAGTCTGATTGGTTTTACACAAACATCTAGAGATATATAAAGCAAATAAACATGCATTTGAGTTAATGGTGCAATTTTTGGATTGCCTACAGCGGATACAAAAGGTGCAAACTAAGAGAAGCCATGTTAACCTGACGTTATATATTCAGAAAGCATTGCAGATGGTTTACAGAACAAACGTAAGTCTCCTAAATCTCCTTGGAAGGTTACAAATCTCTCAATTTCCTTTCCCCCGCACCAAAAAAGAATTAGTTTTTTTTTTTCAGTGTCTAAAAACCAGTTACCAGGACAAAGCACCGGCAGAGAAAACTCTTCACACACTGACGGATACAAACAACGCGGTTCCTCTGGATGCTTTAACTCGGATGGTGTCGTTTGTTTTTTGGCCTCAGACAGTTCCACACATCGAACAAAAGCAGCAAAAACAAAGCAACTAATCTAAAACGTCACCGTGTGCTCTGTGGATGGGTGATAAGAGTGTGGAGCAGCTGCATTTACGCCAGGTTACACCTCCTCTGTGTGGATTTCATCTTTGGCCAACCAGCGCTGGTGGCTTTTTGCAGATTAAACTTTTTATTTTTAATTAGAGTAAATCTATTAAATACACGTTAAAATGTTACAATTTAATGTTTAATTCAATGTTTGGTACATCATAAAAAAATATTGTCTTTTAATAAGCACAGTTTTTTACATTCGCTTTAATTGCATAGTAAATAGGGCAACTTTCACTCAAATGCAGACTTTAGTGCATTGAAATCTGATTGTAATTAATTGAATAAAATAGGCTAAATACAGTTTAATATCTTTTCTTAAAATGTGTGAGCAGTGTTAGAATTTTTGGTTATGCTATTTATTTTAATGCTTTTGATCTATCAATTTTGGCCCAATAGTCGAAACGTTTGGACGCCGCTGATCTAATGCAATAACCCTTGCACCTCAATTAATGACTGGCTGGTTACGTCTAACAAAGAGATGCTTTGATCTGAACCACTCCATTGGTTTAGGGTTACTGTCCTTCTGGAAGGTGAACCTCCACCCCAGCACCCAGGCCGATTTTGGCCTCATCTGACCAGAACGCCTGGTTTTAGACTTGACTTCCTTTCAGCAGTGCCTTTCTCCCTGCTAGTATTCAATGTAGACCAGAGAGTGTACAACAAATCGTTGTCTTTTACCTGGGCTACGGATCTCAACAAGGTTTTATTTAATTTTTTTAAAGTTGCAAATCTGCTGTTTAGTTGTAGTTTCCTAAAGACTTCCCCGCCTCGCCATCCCTCGGTATTTCATTCATATTTACAGGTATAGAGAGAAGAATGCATAATAACTAGCAAACATTTATTGCACTCCCAGTACTCTTTTTGAACCGTATATATTGCGTACAGCGATAATGCGATGATTATAAATATGTGATACATTGTGGGATCTCACCAGCTCCTCCAGAGTTACCCCTAAGCTGCTTCTCTTCCTTTTCCAGCCTCTCAGTTTTTATGTCGGGAACATCGGAGGTGATTCAGTTACACACTGACCCTATTTGCTAATTACAGGAATGTTATAGGCACCGTCGAACAACAAGGCTCTGGCTGATTTTGATTGAACACTCATCGGTTATGAACGTTCCTTAGCATGAAACTGTGCTGAAACAGACCTCATACCTTTATTTTCCAACCCTGCAGTCTGACTAGAAATGCTCACATCACCATGGAGCTGCCAATATCAACACACGGCCAAAACAATCATTTACACTTATCGCACATCTTCGACAGAAATGGAGGCACAGAAAAACGGTTTAAACCACAGATCCAAGCTTTCATCGAGGTGAGAGCGGTCGTGGATTTAACGCGGCTCGGGTTCTCTTATCAGAAGCAGCAGACCCGCTCTCATTTGAATTGAAGACCATAAACACAGTGGGACATTCCTGAAGAACAGAGACAGAGGAGGATGTTTACCTTGCTGTACATGTGGAGGCACAGAGGCGGGGCAAAAAAAAAGAGGAGGATGTTTTCCCAACAGCAGGTTCACATGGGGCAGGACAATTCTACGTGAAGCCGAGCGGGACCTGAACACATCCAAACATGCAGGCAGCAGAACATTACCGCTTCTTTCCTGCGTCGAAGCATGCTAGAGTGATGCCGTCCTGAAATGGGCCTTGTTTCTCTTAACAGAACTTGTGAGGGCACATTCTCTTTTTTTTTTTACAGCACTGTATAGTGTGCTATTTTATTTCTCTACATGTCACTGATTTTGATAAAGTATCTACAAGGATCAATGTCAGGTCCAACAAAATGCTCATCAGGACATAAGTAGTTTTAACATTTTAAGACCTCTGTGAATCTCCTAAATGTTGCCACATTGCTGGTAAATTGACCCGAAGCCTGTTTTCACTCTGAGACAACGACACACAAACCCTTCACTGCAAAAGGAGAACTAAAAATAAGTAGAATTGTCTTGAAATGGATGTATTTGTCCTTGATTTGAGCCGGTAAATAAGATTATCTGCCAATGGAATGAGTATTTTTACCCCTAAAATAAGATAATTACATATACACCGCTTGAAATAAGATGATGGAGATGAATTGTCCCTATTTTAAGTGCAAAAATCTTATTCCATTGGCAAATGATCTTATTTACTTGCTCAAATCGAGGAAAAATACACTCATTTCAAGAAGGTTTTTCTGATTTTTAGTTCTATTTTTGCAGCGTTGTTTTTAAAACGACTTCCAGCATACGCAGAAATCCTTCATTATTCCTTAAAACACACACCATTTGTTTGTAACTCATTCATCACCTTGTCTACTGGAGTTTAGTTTGGACTGGGGGGACATTAGCTTTTTAAAGACAACATGCCTGAAAAGATTAAAATGACTCAGGTTTCTGGCAGAGTATTCTTTTCAATGGAAATATCGGCAGCTCCATGCTACGTACCTGCAGATCAAACTTCATTAAGCTCAAAGTAACATAACTACAGGATGATGGCCCATTGCCCCCTAGTCTAAAGTATCTAATGCACATTTGTCCACAGAATCAGGTCTTCACAAGGCTGGGTGGGTTAGAACATGAAAACCATCGGAGAAGTTATTTGAAAATGGAAGAAGAACAAAGCAATCACTAAGAGCCCCTTTTCGTCTAGATCTTCATGCTCAGTGGGATGAACCGGATCAGCCAGATGCCCTGCTGGAGGCCAGACCAGTGGTAACAGACCGCAGGTCATAACAAATGGATATACTAATCAGTTTCCTGTTATAGAGACGCTGCTGGTGCCGGTCTGCCTTAGGGTTGTCAGTGAACGTCACACATGATGGAGGACTTGGGCGAAAGTGCTCAAAGAAGTCAAGTCAGATCAAAATCCAGCTCTTTGGTATCAACTGGGCCCAAAACATTCCATTCATGCAGCAAAAAAATGTTTTTAGCGTTACTAACATTTAAAAATAACTCATCATTGCTTATACAAAGTAAAAAGCTTGATTTAAATGTAAGTAATTATAACAGCAAATATATAATACCCTCCAAAGTGCCTTTTTTACAGTGCAGTGGCCGCCGCTATGACGACCACTAGCACACATGGATGAGCTATTTTTGCACCAACTTCCTTTTCTCTGATAATTCTAATGGAGACCATGGCACACATTTATCACTGTACTCTAATAACGCGATAAAAGAGAACCAAAACAGTTTCCTGAGTGCTGGGTAATCTCGAGCCGTCAGCTGAGCAGCAGGGACGTCTGCGAGGCCCGACCTCTGACCTCTGCCTGCTTCTCGCTGTGTTAGGACACCGTGTGCTCTCCGCTGCTTCATGATGCCTGCTTCTCAGTCTGCAGTTTTTCCCCCCGGTCCCCGAGGACCCGCAAGGAATGCTGACCTCTGCTCTTCCTCGTTCTGGTCGTCCTGCTCTCCTCTTTCCAATTAGTTTGCAATAATAACATGCTCTTTTTAATCCTCTGCTTTATTTGGATAGCTTTGTGTAAACCAGATCCTAATCTGCCGACCCTCCGGTTTTAATACCGAATCTTAGGGAGCAACATCCGTCGTGGGGAAAACAAACTCCTCAAGAATCACAGCACTTTTACCATTGGGGTTTTTGGGCGACTGTGCGGAATGGGTTTTCCACAGGAAGCTGAGATAAGAAGCAATAAAATCAGGATCGAGTTTCATCCAATCTCCTGACAGGCTGCAGCTCGGACTCTCGACGCTGAACGCAGCAACAGCTCAGCGGAGCTGGCAGTGGTGAAGGTCCATGTTTGAAATCTTAAGAGGCTCTACTTTACAGAAGCAAGGACCTACCAGACAGGACTAGTAGCATTTTGAACAATCAGCATTTAAATGAAGGAGCCATTTACAAAGAAGCATGAGCAGGAGTCATGAGATGAAAGAAGGGCTCGCATTAAAATTCCAATAAAAGTCATTCATGCGTTGCAAAAGCAAAGGTTTCACACACTTCACCTTTAGCTCATGGTAAGAGACGCTGATGGATGTCTGATAAATGCCTCTCTGCCTCAAGGCAAAATTACCTTCATACAAACCTTTCCAACACCAACTAATTTGTAGCAAATAACAAGGAGTAAAATATTTATTTTAAATGTAAAACAAAAGATCATTTTTACCGGCGCCACATTTGTGTCAAAAGTGAAAATGAAGGCGTAGCTTGTAACGTTGAATTTATGACTCGCAGCAGCAGATTTGTGCAGTTGTAAATTATTTATTTGTACTTGTGTAGAGGAAAAAATAAATTTTGAACAGGTGTAAAAAAAAATTGTACTTGTCATTTTTTTTTTATTCTACAAATACAAAACTTAGAATTTAACTCCCTCTACAACTTCAAATTCACGCTTACAATGCACAAATCGTATTGGAACAAAATTACCTTCATACAAACCTTTCTAACACCAACTAATTTGTAGCAAATAACAAGGAGTAAAATATTTATTTTAAATGTAAAAAAAAAAGATCATTTTTACCGGCGCCACGTTTGTGTCAAAAGTGAAAATGAAGGCGTGACGTTGAATTTATGACTCACAGCAGCAGATTTGTGCAGTTGTAAATTATTGATTTGTATTTGTGTAGAGGGAAAAAATAAATTTTGAACAGGTGTAAAAAAAAATTGTACTTGTAATTTTTTTTTTTTTATTCTACAAATCCAAAACTTAGAATTTAACTCCCTCTACAACTTCAAATTCACGCTTACAATGCACAAATCGTATTGGAACAAAATTACCTTCATACAAACCTTTCCAACACCAACTAATTTGTAGCAAATAACAAGGAGTAAAATATTTATTTTAAATATAAAAAAGTTATTGTGCAGAGCTTTGCAAAATTATACAGATTTAGCTAATTTTGTTGTTTTGATAAACCATAATAATAATAATAATAATAATAATTAGAGAAGCAGTCCAGAGGCCCCTGGTGTCTCTGGAGGAGCTGTAAAGATCCATTACTCAGGTAGGAGGATGTGTTTCTTAACCCTATTAAAACCAACTGGACGTCCTGATTGTAGTTTGCCACGTGACACACGCCCACGGAGTCAGCAAACATGTGAAAGAAGCTGCTCTGGTCAAATGAAACCACACTTAAACTTTCTGCAAAATAACATTTGAAGGGGAAAAGTAGCACTGACAGTATAAAATATGACTGGACAAAATAAATAAACAAATAAATCAACAGCTACATGGTTGAAATTTTAAGACAACTGTGTCCTCCAGCATAACGACCTCAACCCTTAAACTCGCTGAATATTGCTTAGGGTTTTGTCTGGAAACCAAGCAATTTAAATCAAAACTGGACATTTTGGTCGTATATCCAGCCAGGACTATCCCAGAAGCCTGTTGATGGATAATTAAAAAAATAAATGGCATAAGTAAGGCATAGGTCTAATTTTGACCCTACAAATGGCACTCATACCCATTCAGTGACCATATATGAGAGAACAATGGAGAGAACCTTTTAGTTTTCAGTTTGGTAAACTGAGATCTTTCTCTCAGGCCAGTGAGTGTTGGTCATGAACATAATCTGCAATTATCTCACCCTGCCAGATCTGATTTTGAATGAGTCTTTAGATCTTTTTCAAAGAAGCGTTTGAATAGCGTCCCACAACTGACCAGCAAGTGAACCCGCAGCTGTAGACCACTCAGCTGAGCTTCTGAGTATCAGCCAGAGGTCTGAGGTGAGGATGAAGAGACGTGGTGAGGGATCCGTTCGTGCTTCGTCGCCGCTTGACCAACAGCTCAGACGCTCGGCTCCTTCACTGTGTTTTTATTGCTAATCGCTTCATTACTTAAGTGGTGCAATAGCAGCCACTGTTATGGGAAAGTGGTAAAACTGGTCTACGGTCGTAAAGAGCGGAGGGATTGGATTTTTGTTCTTTTTATTTGATGAACAGTAGAATTTAATGCAGATGCTCTGAGGCTTTCTTCACAGGCTGGCAACATCTGGCCCGGCAGCCTCAGAGAGGTGAGGTAAGGCATCTGTTTGTCCAGAGTCAATGTGAGGTCAGTGTGGCTTGTTAAAAACACGCACACTGGTTCCCTCCAGACTATTTTCTGTCTTTTCCTTTTTTTTAAACATTAAATCGTCCAGTTATTCCTTCCTTATATTTGATCTGTACGCCTCTCAGCTCTATTTTGGCTTCATTGGAGTCCTCTGGTTGCTGATGATCTAGTCTTACAGGGGAACAATTAATTTATATAAATATGATTTAAGGGTGTGTTTTATCTGTATACCTGGAAAGCAGCAGATCGGTCATTGGATAGATTGAAGCAAGGCTGGGCAACACCTGACAGACCTCTGTTAAATCCATCATCCAGAAACAGATTACAGTATAACTGCAGACCGACCAGACTCTATATGTACAAAACTCGTTTAAGCCCAAAAGATTTTGCAGTTGTAATTATACAAGAAGGTAGTTCTAAAAAGTATTCACTCGGGGAGCTTCAAAGAATTGCACTTAACACTTTTCGGGGTTATAACGATTAAAAATCATGTATTCTTTTCCTTCTGTCTGAAATTATACACTTTTCTGTATTGGTCTATCCCACAAAACCCAATACATTACAGTGAAGTATTGCTCGTAATTGACAAAAGGGGAAAAAAGTTCAAGCTGTATGAATCCTCTGGCAGCACTGAAGTCTGAACCACAGGGTCCATATCTTAGTTCTGACAGCGATGTCTTTCTTGACGCATGATCATGGCGTTGGGAAGACAACTTCCTCTGCCTTAAACAGGAATCTTGCCTTTTAAGATGGATCGCCAAATCCCAAAAGAAGTCCAAAACACCAGTAATCCCGGATGGATTACGGAGTATTACCCACTCACATACACATAGGGTTGTTTGCCATCTGAGCGCGGTTTAAAATGCTCTCCGCTGGCTGAACAGCCCAAGAGTCACAGCAAAGAACATTGAAAAGTAAAAAAAACTTTACTGATATGTTCAAGCTACAACACTAATTAGAGCAGCTGAAATGCTTCGTCTTAAATTCCAGTTCCTGAGGGCTGGTGTCCTGCAACTTTCAGATGTGTGTCTTCTTCATAACACCTGAATCCAATATGAGCTCATTGGCAGAGCTCTGCAGAGCTTGACTGTCTGCCGGGGAGGTAGTTTAGCCGTTTCATTCAGGCGTGCTGGCCGAGGGACGCATTAAAGGGGGCTGGGCACATTATGAGACCACATAATCCAACAAACACAACACACAAATTACCTTAAAAGACGTAGCTGTGACCCTAATCCAGATCCGAAAAATTAATTAGGAGTGGACTACTAAACTCCTATAACGCCCCTTTACAGTTCTAGAGTAAATATCTGTTCCACTGTTCAGTACCCAGGAAAAACACAACCCGGCTCCAGTTTGGAGGTTGGAAAATGGGTCAGACCCTCCTACAGCAAAACTCTCCAAGAGAGCCTCCTCCTCCTCCATAGTTGGAATGCACTCCTGGGCTCCTTTACAACAAAGTAAGGCCACCACAGATGTTATTCAAGTCCTCTAAAGGCGAGTGAACTACGACAGCCCCACAAAGTCCAGGGTCTTTAGGATCGGAAAGACCTCTCCATTGCTACCACCAGATAACTTCTGACTGCATCACTCACTACATCACCCACTTGAGTAGAGTTCACTCTACTCAAGTGGGTGAGTAGAGTGAACTCCTACTCCCACCCTTCAAACCACCCTAAAACATCTCCTTCATCTCGGTCTGCACGTCCTGTCCTGAAACCAACCACAGCCTGGGATAGCGCCTATTTTCCATTTCTGAGTCACTTTAGGTTCTCCATAGACTCTCCGAATTCAACCCATCCTCCAACCACAGAAAGCACAGCCCTGGGACCTGCTGTCTCAGGCTCACAGATGCCTCCTTCAGCTGGACGGCTTCCATCACCGCTGATGCTCGTGAGCTGCTCCTTATCCCAAATTTTCCTTCGTCTCCTCCAGGACACGAAAGAAACTCTCCTGGGGGTGCGAGTTTAAGGGCCTCCCAAACATTATCCTCTGCCAGAGATTTTCAGGTCACCCGAACAACTAGTTTAGGTTTATGAGTTCTGTTCAGCATCCTCAACAAGAACAACATCCACGAGGGGGTTGAGATTTGGCACAGGTTGTGTAATAGGACCTATGTGAGCTGACATCTCTGGGGCAATGAGATCACTGTGTCCCTGAAAAATTGTCTGACCCAACAAACACGCAGTTGAAAAGGGGTTTTATTTTCCGAGCCAACAGGTGCTGAAAGGTGCCGCTGGAGTGTCATGACGTTGCTTTGTATCATGACAAACAAAAAGCCTCACAAAAGATTTTTATCCCCAGTGTTATTATCTACCAGCGGACACAAGGCATCGCTCTGTCTCAGACCAAACCTGACCACTATGGAGATTCAAAACCGATTTTTCTCGCATCCCACGAAACTTTGTATCCGCAAATGTAGTTCTGTTTATATGTTTAAGGTCATCGTCCTGCTGGAAGGTGAACATCTACCACAGTTTCAAGTCTTTTGCAGGTTTTCTTCACAGATTTTCCTGTATTTAGCTCCATCTGGCTTCCCTGTCCTCCTCAGCCTGATGCTGCCACCGCCGTTACTCATTGGAGAGGCATTCTGGGCTAACATCATTATACAAGATGAAACAAACACAAAGAGCCTAATAAACCTTCTAAAAATCATAGAACCGCTATCCCAAGACATTCTTAGAAACCAGTGGCGATAGAGGACTTGTCCGAAGCTGTACCATCGTCCATCATTGACTCCTGCTCCCACCCTTCTTTTGAAAACACTCCATTTCCTGACTTTTGGGTTTCTCCAAGCGCAAAATTGTCGGACAAACCTAATAAAAGCCTATCAGATGACCCGTTCTCACTTTCTCCGCCTCATGCAGACAAACAAACACGGTTTATCGATCAGAGCAACTTAGCTAAAATGACAACAAGCATTATTCCACGTTTTCAGCTTCATTAAAACACAGAATTGCCCGTCTCATCTGTGCTACTTGTATTTCATCATGCAGCCATGACAAAGTAAAATGAGTACTGAAAAAAATTGCTCTTAAAAAATAAGTTTCTGTCCTTTAGTTGAAATAGGAACAAACCTAGTTTTTTTTAAACTATGACCATGTCGGTGCAAGAACCATAGGATAGCTTTTAAAATACTGCTGGCTCCCCCTTTTGGCAGACAAGCCGCTGTTAAAATATCTCCAACTTAATAATAGCTCTTAGCATTGTTCCTAGAAATTTTAAGAATATAGATTATGACTTTTGCCAGAGTTAGACTGGCCTCACAAAATGTAAAAATGCATACAAATCGGCCCTGCTAAAATTATTGTAATCTCCAAACGATTACAAGAAAGTATTTAAATATGGTCCAAAATAAAAAAAAAAAAACGTTTTACATGTTCATAGTCAATGATAATTTACAGAAAGTAGCTATGTAAAGAACACCAAATGTGGAAAAAGTCAGGAATTTAAAACAGGGCCAGGCTTTGGAAGTAAAGCGGCCTGAGAAGAAATTCAAATTTAAACTCTTTTTTTTTAACAATTAAAGGTTTCATGTCATGCAAAAATCCACCTTTTTAACCCTTAAAACATTTAGTTGTGTACTTGGAGTCTCTAGGAGTGCCGAAAAATAGAATGTAGCTCCCCTAGGAGCTGCTTGTGTCATATTTTTCAAGCCGTTCAGTTTCCTCTGTTCTCTATTACGTTTTATGAAGAATAACATCACAGTATTTGCTGCAGAGCTGTTAATCAAGGTCATGGACTTCTGGCTAACCAATTACGTGAATCAGCCATTTTTATCATTTCTGCTGTGTTAATGTAGTCCAAGGCCAATCCGAATACATCTTTTTGGTAAGGCTCTTTAGCCATGGCTGAAGTGCGTCACGCAGCAGTCGCCATGATAAGTGCTGTCTGAATAGTGCAGTCAGTAAGGAAGGAGGTAGGAAAAGTAGCCTGTATGCTTCCTCTCACAGCCCCTTTTGCATAAAAACCTTGCGATGTTCCTAATAGCTGACAAGCTATAAGGAATCCCACAATCCTTTGCATGATGTAACGTATAAGCGCATCGCATCTCACGGAAATTAACGACAATGTCCAGAGGGAAGAGAGCGAGAACTTTGTAGTTCATTTTCAGAAGGCTGTTGGCCCGGATATGACTCGCATCGTCCGTGTCACGTTATGACGTCCGAAATCAGCACAGCAGTCCGAAGCTGTTTTTGATAGAGTTCTTACTGTTGAGCCCATGAAAGGTCAAGGAACAGCAGCTAGGAGCTATAATCATATGTATTCGGATGTAGCCCAAACTCAAGGATGCCGAAGATACAAATGGATAAGGGAAAATGTTCAGTTATTAGGTGTATTAACCCACAAAATTCATCACACCGTCCCCTAGCATACTACAAAACTGGCTGAATGGGGTGATGTTGCATTTAAAGAGACAGCACCGATGAACCTCAGAGCAGCAGCAAAAGATGGGTTATGGGGCAACAACAAGGAGGAACTCAGACCAAAGCATTGCAGGGCCACTTTATATAGATCACAACTGAATGATTTGAATGTGAAAAAGAAGGCATTAAAACACACGATATGTCCCCTGAAATATGTATTTCAAGTTATGGGGGAGATTTTATGTGACAGACCACCACAAAGTAGCAGTGAGGTGGAAGGAAATTAAAAAAAATATCTGAAACATTAGTGCTCTACTCCCATTCAACAGCTACCCTGAAAATAAAATTATGTAACAAGTTGCCTAATTAATAAATAGTGAACATTAATGAACCAACAGAATTACAATGTTTTAATTTGTGGTGACGTTGGACTCTAGACAGAATGAATAAAACAGGACAAGGACCCACAAAAACCAAAATCTCTAAACAGCAACAGAGAAAGCCGCATGACCCGACATGGCAATGGAACAAACTGGGAGAACGTTAAAATCTGGAAAACAAAAAGGTGGTATAGAGAAAAAAAACATACAAAAAGAAAAGACGTTGGATAAAGGAGTGGAGATAGTGCAAACTGGGGCTCTATGTTTGCTGCTCTATGATACAGAGGTGAGTTGTGTTTTTTTTTCTCTGGGTTTCCATCACCTCGCTTACTGATTGGCTACACGTCACATTCAACAGGCAACCAGCTCGTTTGTCCTCAGGGAACACCGCACACACACTAGGATTTTGGGCCTAGACAATCCAACATGTTCAATATCCCCAATTTCATTTCAGGTCGAAGCGGTCCCGACATGCTTCTGAGCGTATCAGATCACTCTTAACACACCAAACATGGCCGGAATATCTCTAAAGATTATTTTAAGAGCAATCCCGATAATCGGGGCGTCCATAAGATTGATCCTCTTTCATATAAACAAACAGTTTAGTTGGGATTATCGTGATCAGTGGAACTTCAGGAGTGACTTTTGTCATAAGTGGATTGTTGATTTGGGCAAACTAAAAAAAAAAAACAATATACAGATTTGAAAATCAACTCAAAACAAACCAGGATAAAATTCTCAACTCAAATCAAACAATACAAAAAATACTCATTCTTTAACAGAGAGGAAAAAACACTTTCTATTACTGTCACTACAGTCATGAGAAAGACGTACCAGCAACGTGCAACATTAACTTTTAGCGCTCTGGCTTTATCAGTCTCCTACATCATCGAGAGGGGAAATACAATCCGCTGTTCTTTACAACATTGACTCAGCTGAGGCTGGTTGACGTTTGTGTCTGCACGGTTCTCTTGTGGCCCTTTTCTATCGGTTTCTACTTGACTCTATATGCGGTTCGGGTTGTTTTCCCGTCACAGCTAGGGTAGATCGTCTTAGCAGGGTAACGTGAAATGTTTGTATGCAACAAAAACGCAGCCAAGAAGGTACTAAAAAATGGAGCTGGTACAATGGCACTGCTACTAATGGAAAAATTTTATAACTGGGTACATTGTACTTATGGATAAGGGCCATTAAAGTCCCACCACAGGCCTTTAATTTGTTTTGAGAATACAGAAGAGTTTATGATTACTACAAAAATAGTAGACAAACTAGGTGTTGTGGCTGCAAGGTAAGTCCAAATCTCTACTTTGGTTTTATTGGTCTGCTGTATTTATGCTTATTTCAAATACAACTTTACAAGCCTAGGTCTGCCATGTACTTTAAAAAGACTCTTGTCCTTCAACCCCTTCACGGAGGTCGTACTTGTTCTCTCTTTTTCTCATTGGACTGTCATAAACTCAAACATTGAATACTCTACGTGAGGCTTGGTGAGTGTGAGAAGCAGCTTTTAGTTTTTTTTTTTAAGTTTGACGTTTGGGATGCCCACTCCTGGGAAGACAGCCAGCTGATGCGAAAGTTTTAAACTTACAAGTTATCTTTGTCAAGGTACAATGATTTACCTCAGATTGTTTGGAAATATCCTAGTAATGCTTCCCAGATTGAATAGAAGCAACCAACAGTTGCTTTTCTAAGATCCTTTCTTCCTTGACTTTGTGTTAGTTAATACCTGTATGCTGGGTATGAGGGGTCAAACTACCTGATGATTTAATTATCAAGTGCATTTGATTGCCGGCAACTGGTTACTAAACCCAGTGGAACAACAAGGGTGCACTTAATTTTCAACATGACTGTATTCATGTTTGACCGTAAAGATGGTAAAGATATTGCATCGAGAGGAGAAGTGGGTTAGCAACTCATTATTTGAAAATCGCCTCTTCACTTTCCAGTCAGTGCATCATCACTGTTACCTTTTTGCAAACTACAGGGATAAAATAATATACCCTTATGAACATTTAGTCAATGAAGCCAAAAAAAAAGCATTTTTTTTCTTATTGAGCAAGAGATGATGTAACACAAGTTATCCTGTTTTTCTTTTATAGGATACGTCAGGTGAAAATACCCCAGCCAAAACCATGGGATGACTGGACTCCTCTCAACAATAACACCAGCCCCTTTGACAGGCTGTGAAGCAAAAATAGCATCTTGCGATTCCCATGGACCCCGAGGCCCTTAAATCTGGCAGGTGTTCATATATTTATTGCAGATCAGAAATGAATAACAGCATGAAAAGTACAAATTGTGGCCTGCAGACCTAAAAGCTTCTCATCAGCTCACTGCTGGATGAAAACAATATGAAAAACTGACAAAGTAGAAAAAAACAGATGTTTGCATAATCTAATGTCTCATCTGACATTTAATCACGCTAAGCTAACTTTTTTCCATCACTCAGGAACATCTAATCATTTGCTAATATTAGCCTAAAGCAACAAATATGAGCTAGAATTTTATTTATTTTTTTAAATAAAGAAGTTGACACACATCCTTCCTTAATATGTGGTAGAATGGCCTTTTATCTGGTTCCTACAAATGTCAGAAAAAATCACACTTTTCCAGACTCAACTTTCAACATGTCCTTTATGTTCATTTTAGTACATAAAACACTTAAGTTAACTGGGAAGTAGTGGCTGATATTTGTTAAGCTTTCTTCGGGTTTTAAATGTTGAACTGGGAAAACTGGAAGATAGGAAGGCCACGAGGGAGGAAGGAAGGACTCAAGGGAACAAGGAAGGGAGAAATGAAATGAAAGAAGATTCTAAGGGAGTTAAGAAGAAAGAAAACAAGGGTTGAAGGAAAAGATACAAGGAAGGAAGGAGGGTAGGTCACAAGAAAAGACATTAGGGAGAGAGGTGTGACACAAGGACAAAGAAAGAAAAAGAATGATTAAAGGTGGGAAAGAAAGGAACTGTACAGTGATAAGGTTTCATCCGAGCAGAGAGAAAACATTTCAATCTTCTACTTTCGTATTCTGCGATCAGCAAGACCTTTGGATGCTGATTGCATTTTTTTTTCTTCCAAACTGTCTAAGAATTTTCTTTCGAACTTCTTTACTTGCTTTGTATGATTCATACTTGCAAAGCAATGTCTAATCTAGTATTTTTATGCTCAATGAAAGCGTCTGTGCTCTGTTTAGGATTTTCCCCCCTCGTCGTATCCATCAGAAAAGTTCTGCATGGACACATTCCCGAAAACACTTTCTTTTCCACCATCATGGGAAAGAAAATAGGATTAGTTTAGCAGAGGGATGTTTAATGCATTTGTGTTTGTGAGAACCCAGATTAACCGGCCTCCCGTAGGAAGTTTTTTTTTTTTTCTTTTTCTGTATGATTAGGGTTGAGAGTCCAATACTCCCCAATGTTGGAGTCTATATTCCCACACACAGCCTATGAAGTATTCCCAATAGGATTTCTTATCTTATTAACCCCGCTCCAGGAAGGTTAGGATAATTTATTATGCCAAACACACGCATAAAACAGAGCCATCAAACGGACTAATATCATTAACTCTTGGCTGAAATAAGCAGACTTACTATATTGGATGTATGACATTTTGTCACAAAAGCACTCAAAAATAATTGCGTAATAAATCCTGGAGACGGAGAACGTTTTCAAACAAACGTGCAAAAACAGAAAAGTCGTTTCTCCAGCTGTTCAGCTTTCCACCGCAGCATCGCGTTTTTCCTGCTCGCATCTGCGTGCCATTATCCCTCCAAGCATATCTGATTGCATAAACCAGCTTTGTAATCAGGCCGGATTCCTCCTCCGAGTGCCTCGTCGTCTGCTCACTCGCTCCCGTGTTTGAGCTGAAGCCCCACGAAGTGAGTTGAGACACTTCCTGTGCTCAACGTTTAGGTATCTTTAAGTCTGTTTAAAGGTAAAGTTCGTGACCTTTACTCTGCATCATTTATCGGTGAACAACGGCGCAGCTGATAAAACCTAAAAAGTCTGACATCTTTCATGCATGTCCCCGGTAATAAACAGAATTTTCTGAAGAATGTGCAGAGAATTGAATCCAGATTTTCTCACCAAGCGGCACGGAGAATTCACTGCTCATAACGTGCCGCTCGCTTTAACCGGGACTCTTCCAGAGTGGCACCTCACTCCGGCAGCAGGAGGCCTCGCGTGGATCCTGAAAGATTGCTGCAGGCATCTGTTTTGTTTACGGTGCATCAGTATATAGGCTGACGACACGCCTTTCACGACGGCGCTCAAAATCGCATTTAAGATGACCGGAGTGAAAATAGTTACACATGCTGTTGTTATAACGCCGTAATTACAATATTTGATATTTTGAATACAAATTTAGATAAATGTCTCCGCGAAACAAATGTAGCCACATTTTCAACTCACAATAAACAGGACTGTGTGATGTAGACTGCACTAAAAAAATGCATTTGGGAGGGTGTTAAAAAATTGCCCATTACTACATACCTACTTGCTTTTATTCTGTTTTATTTTGCTATATTTTAATCATGTAAAGCACTTTGCATTGTCACTGTACTGAATTGTGCTATATAAATACATTTGCCTTGCCTTGCCTTGCCATTACAGCTATTTATATTCAAATCACTTGCTAAATGTGCTCAACAAACATTAACTTAAACAAGTAATACATCCTGGTTAGCCCATAAGCAGCGCAACTTCAGAATCAGAGAAGAATCAAGTTTAATTAGCAAGTTTCTTCACAAAGCTAAAAAGTGGACTTCGGTTCCACTTTGCTCTCTAGTACAATACACAAAAAAAGGTAAATATTAATACTTTTTCTTGTAAATACGAATATATACATTTCAACAAAAGACTGGATTGATGCAAATGAGCATGATATTGATCCGTATTCTCTTTGCTGGACCTTCTTCTGAGCAGTACCTATGCCTGAGGACCAGCTGAGGTCCAGAGACGGTAGAAATGATCCACAGCAGACAGTGTTGTTGATAATGGTGAGGAGAGGCAGTGTGGGGACTGTTCTCCAGATGTCTACCATCATCTCCGCTCTCTCGACAGGGTAAAGCTCCGGTTGCACCAGTGCACTAGAAGATCCACCTGGTGTCTAAATGCCGAGATGTAAAAAAAAAATAAAAAAAATAAAAAATCAGTGTTAAAGTGGATATGGTCGGCATCCCTAACTGTCCTCCCAATTCTCCAAACAACCATCTCACCATTTTCATTAACGGGCCATACAGTTATAGTGCAAGTCCTCTTTGTCGCCACATTTTAACTACACTACAGTGACGTGGCACTCAGAACGTTACTTGGAGGACGCCGTCTGGCACGCAACCCAAACTCTTCAATCCATCTACTGTTATTTTGTCTGAAAAACATATCATTTGGCCCTGAAAGTAGCCAATGCCACATATGCGGTGTTTTAAATGGGAATTTTAAAAAAATGTGCAGTCCATACTTTTAAGATTTTTAAGGCTTTCTGGCAACAAAACATGATTGGACATTTATCCACTTCCTGCTTCTAACTTCACTTATTTGATTTAATAATCATTTTAAGTTTCAAGTGAACCAAAAAACACAAAACAAAAAGAATCAATGGTAGCTTTAAATAAATTATATTTTAAATTGTGATCTCATATAGACGGTTAATTCAGTTAATCTCATCAGATTCATAAGCAAACGTAACAAGGGATGTTCTCCTGACAGTTACAACTGAACTTCCTTTTTTTAATAACTGTACACGGGTTGCGAAATGTGCTCCTCCGTTTCTGTTTCCCATCATGACTGAAAATGTCTGTTGTGGTCATTTCCTGACTGAACTGTTGAGCTGTCCAGAGTCCTGTTCTCAAACAGCTCCCTGAGAATGTCCAAACACGCCACCGCGTGCGTTTCATCTGCTTCTTAGCTCCTCTGCCAGGAATAAGGAAAGCAGGACGTTAGGATGCAGCGTCAGCGATGAATTCCCACTCCCAAGCTGGTGCTGGCACTCGCCTGGCAGCTGGATGAGACCAGTAAATCCTTTCTGCTCAGATCTCTGGGAAAAAAAACAAATCTTCCACATCAAATCTTGGGTTTTCAGAAGTGATTAACCAGGACGGCACCTGCTGATTTAATCTGTGGAAAAACCCAAACAGTTGCAGCAGGGGGAAATGTGCTCGGACTTTTTCAGGTGTTTGCCGCCTACTGACTGTGAATTTGATGCTGATAGACGTTGAAAAGCTCACAGAAGCCTGAACGCAGAAAACATTTACTGCCTTCTAAAAACGACTTCTCTTGCAATGAGTTTCCAACCCCTAGAAGCATGATGCACTATCAAAATAAGTTATTTCATGGAAAGATTTTTACAAATAAAAACAGCAATGTATTTTCTATTCTAAACCATGATAGCAGTCTACTTCAAGCCAGCTAAGGTCTGTTTCAAGTTGTGTTTTTTTTTATTTCAAATAAAAAAGCAGAATGTATTGACTTTGATAAAATTCCTCATCCTGAGTAAGCACAAGGCAAGAGTGGAGATGAGCAACTTTTAACAGAAGAAACCTCCACCAAACCATACTCTGGATAAATGTACAATTTTAGAAAATCTAAAAGCCACACGTAACCCAGGGAGTATTACAAAAAAATATATTGGAAAACAAGTCACTTATGTTTGGTGACAAAAAATGTAGGAGGGTAAAACAGGGGAAAATAATATTTTTTAGTATTTGACCTAATGTTTAATAGATTGGCTGATGGACCCAAACTAATAAAGTGCATGGACCACATTTTCTTCATCACTTTGGGTCAGGAAATGTCAGATTTTGGCAATGAAATGGAAGAAAGTGGCAGCAGAAAATGAACAGGAATGTAGGAAACATACCAGTAAAGTGTTCTGACACAGTTACTGGAAAGCCATGCTAACCAGGGAAAATATTGCACCTGTGGATTCCAGGTTCAAAGCTCCAACTTTGCTCCACTTTGTTCGGTTAAGAGCTTTTGCGCCTTGCACAGCATTGAAAATAATGGATTCCTATGCGGACGGGCCTTTAACGGTCTAAAGGTACAATCACGGCAAAAACAATCCAGCCAGATTATTTGAGTCCTGGTGCTGTGTATGTAATGTGGAAAGCCAAACAAAGGCGTCGCCGTCCATGGGTCCACCAGATTCTCCAGAGATGCACATGGTTCAGCGAGTTCCACCACCTGTAGCTGGGTTGCTGGATGACGGCCTCTTCCAGCGGTACTTCCGTCTGTCCAGCATCCAGTAGGACCAGCTGCTGCCCGTCGAGAACAGATCTCCCTCCGGGACACGAACTACAGGCGTCTTCGGTCAATAAATCCATCATTGTTTAAAAGAAATGCCGCCTAATTCTACTGTCTAAATATGTAACACATAAACATTTGTGTTTTAATAAATGGATGAGGAGGACCCTTTATGTGACGCAAACTGACAGAAAATTTCAGATTTTTGAACTCGAGCGAAATTTCACTTTGCTCTATTCGAAGTTTTGCTTCGCTCTGTCCACCCTTTTCATGCCGTTCGACCGTGAACACGCTTCTGAACATGCCTTTATAAAAGGATAACACGTGAATCAATCACTCAACCCGTCTCAGGCCTGTTCGGTGTGAACGCATTTTAAGATTCCTCCAGGCAGGGTCCCAAATTAACACTCGCCAGATGGCAAACGCGAGAAAATTTCAGAGGGCTAGCTGCCACATGGCAAGTAAATGATAACTGAAAAAAAAAACACAATAAATTGTATTTTTTCAGTTATCATTTGGGTGTATGTTTCTTTATGTTCCTCTGCTCTCAGCTCGTATGACAACAAACGCACATGTACGCAAACACTCCCGCCTGTGACGCCAGAGCGACAGCAACTACATCATCACGTCCGTTTGCTAACAACTAGCGTTTAGCTCCGGCCAATCACGCAGCGGGATTATGTGGAGATGTTTAGCAGGAGTCAGTCAGAATTCATATTTTGGCCGGTAAATAAATATGCTTGGCCGGTCGATTTTTACATCTACCAGCCAACTTGGCTGGTGATTCAGGAAGTTGATTTTGGACACTGCCTTCTGGCCTTTACACCCTTTAAGCAAACCTGCAGTGTCTTGCAGTAACTGATTCGGTTATCTTAATGGATAAAGATACGCATCTTTGGCAAATAACTGTAAATGTATTCAGTGCTGTCTGACTAAAATGCAAACATATATCAAGTAAAGAAATGTGATCCAAGCATAACATCTTGTGGTACTCCATACCTGATGCTGGTGAGCAAGACAGAGTTATTATTTTGGATAAAATGAATCTGTCAGGCATATACAGACCATCATAATGCTGTTCCTTTGTTTCACACGGCACGTTCAAATCTCTGTAAAATGCTGTCATTCTGATTTAATACACAGGGGTTGAGATTGCACAACATGGCAGACTCAGACCCTTTAAAGATTACTTTTAATTTTAACGTACACAGTAATTTAACAACTGGATTAAACAATCATGGTTCATCTGATCGGTCAGTATATTGTATGTTTGAGATGAAAATGTACTCATCATAAAAAGGGGGCCTTCTACAAGGTCAAGCATTTAAACTTCAACCAGCTAAAGGTTAGATGTATGTGTCAAGATATATTTGACTAGTTCATTTTTTTTTCTACTTAACCTTGAAGGTCAGCCCACACAGTAGGACTGCCAGCTGTCCTTCTGGGATACATGATGAATACTATCCTTGCAAGGGAGTTTTGTGCTTTAAAGTTTCAAGCAGCAGTTATTTGACAGAGGCAGGAAAAAGTAATGTCTGATAAGAAAAGTGGTGGTTGAACCTACTGGGGAGAAAAGGTGCAACATGTAAAGAAAACCAATAACAGGATATATAAAGGCCTTAACACTTCCACAAACGTGCTGTACTGTAAGTTTCTTTGTAGTTTTGGTAAACGCTACACTTAGTCTGGGATTGATTGGCGATCCAAGGCCCATATTTTGGGATTTCACAGATGAACCTGTGCCTCAGCTCTTCAGCAGCCTCTAACGGGACTTCTTGCAAATAAATGCCTGATCCAAAGCCCCTATGATTAGAAACGATTTGCAAGGCATTCCTGTTATTCATTATGGTGTTTACGTTTCATTCAAATTACTGTACAGAATTGTCAGAACCCAACCATGACTGAGTTTGTCACTGTAATCATGGTTGCTCCCATCAAAACTGGATAGATAATCTATAATCTCTCCTTGGGTGAAAACACTACTTTTCCTACCCATTTCCTGTGAGACACACACGTCAAACAATCATTCACACAGTTTGAACTATGGGAGGAAGCTGGAGTATTCTGAGAGAACCTACGTATGAACAGCAGGGATTTAAACCCAGGAACGTCTTGCTGCAAGGCAAGAGTGCTAACAACTGCTCCGCCGTGCAGCCTCGACCAGGCCTTGAATGTGGCTTTCCTCTGGAAAATAGTATTCTTTGCGTTATTGTGTTTGTCATCACAAAATGCATCCAGATGCTTTAGCTTTTTTCTCATACTCCTATCTCATGCTAACCTGACTCTAGCCATATGGATTTCGCTCCGCCTAGTGGAGCTAGGCGGAGCGAAATCCATATGGCTAGAGTCAGGTTAATCTCATGCAGCCTTAAATCTTGAAAAAAATAAAAATAATGTTTTGTACATTTTGAAGAAATGTATCTTGTATGTGGTTCTACATTCAGTTTGACTTTATTTTCACACATACATCACAGCGCAGTGGAAATGATCCTGTTCTTTCCTGCTCTACCTGACAGCAATTGGTTCTTGCTCTATTATCTTCTTCTTCCCAAGGGAGAAACCTTTGATATATTGAGATCCATTTATTCATTATATAGACTATTTATTTCCTTTTCACCACAAACCTCTTCCGGCAAGTCCTAGGAAAATAAATAAATTATTCGGTTAGTTAAAGAGGTTAAAGTACATGAATTAAAGAGGTGTGTGACTGTAGGTTCTGGATTTGACATTTCTTGCCCTTTTATCTCTCTGCCTCTTTCTTGCCATTTAGTCATTAAAGCAATTTCATTTGTTGAAACTTCACATCCTCTTCATAAATTGTATTTGCTCCTAATATTCCGTAGGAATTCTACATTTTAGTCAGAGAGGAGGCAAACAAACAAGAATATCATAAAACAAAGCTGCCATGGCAACGCTGTCAGAATGTAATCACGAGCAGCCAATCAGCTAATAGCAGCAGCTTATTCTCGGAGTATGCGGATATTTGACGTCACCACGTGTATTTTCCGGCTTTAGCAATCAGTTTTTAGCTATTAACAAATTTTACTCACATAAACGCAAAATTTAAAAAAAATAATCTAATAGTTAAATTCCCCGTGTATACGCCGTTTTATGTAATACCGTTAAACGGTGCCGCTCTCACCGTGGCTCAGTCACGCGCTCCGCTAGGGTTGAATTTTTTGATGCGTTCACTTGTACTTGGAAATTTGAAAGTTACACAAAGAAGCAAATAAAATGGATCTAACATTTTTTTTATGAAGACACTGCCCTGCTTTTTCACAGAAGATAATTTGCTATAACAGAAATCTCACAAAATAATTGTCATTTAGTTACATAAGTGGTAAGTATTTTGTGGTTAAATTACGTAACCAAACCCTTGACCCATCTCAGAGGAAGCTTCGATTCAGATAAAATAGGCGACATAGAAAGATCTATTAATCACAGAGTAATATTAAATGTGAATTTTGCTTTACATCGGTTCAAACTTGGCTGTGGCTGTTCAGTTCTGATATTTCTGTCAAGAAACCATCTACAGGGTTTCAAAAGTACAGCGCAGGAACTGGTGTCTGCTATCTGCAACAATTTTGTCTGCGTTTTTCTAGTGAGCATTTACGTAGATAATGTAAAAAAAAAATTTATATATATATATATATATATATATATATATATATATATATATATATATATATATATATATGGAGACCGGGGACAGTTGCAACACTTTTTGCATTTGACTATTACTTAGAGATGGTTTAGATTAGACAACACTTCAGTTGAAGTACAAGGAGCAGAGTTTATTAGCAGGCCAACATGTTTCAGCTTGTGGCCTTCTTCAGGGTCATGACAAATCACCACATCAGTTATCTTTAAAGATAACTTGATTTCACAGTTAAATGCGTTCATAGCGGGGGTGAATGAAGAGGGTCAACGAACTGGTAGATGAAAACTCTAGCAACACTTGAAAGATAAGGAGCAGACTTTATTAACAGAACAACGCATTTCGGCTGACCCTGAAGAACACTGGTAATAGAGCTGAAAGTGGTGACAGGAGAAATACCTTGAATGTTGCAAAAACAAAAAAAAATCAATACCACAACAAACTGTATTTATAAAGACAGCATCTATTTTTTATTATTAAAAACAATAATACATCAAATGTAACTCGGTGCTAAAGTGTCTTTCAGTCAGACAAATGGTTTGTTTGCTCAGCAGGTTTCACAAAAGCAGTTGAGGTAAACCATAGGGAATATATCTGACACCTAATAGTGACTCAAGTAAGTGGCAAATAAAGAGAAAAACATCAGCAAATCTGATGAAACCCTAATCGTCACTCAGACGCAAAACCACCGAAACCAGGAAATGAAACAGTTACAATAAACACCCCCTTAAGAATATGCCTACAAGTGCAATAAGGCAAACACAACGAAAAACTTGGTATTTAACTCAACAGCAGCTTTAACTACCAACTTATAAAACGTTAGAAATATATTTAAAGTAATAAAAGAAAAAAAAAAATCAGAAAAAAAACGTAGGTCATTCACATGTCAAAGTTCAGAGTGAAATTTAGTATTCATATCAAGATGATCATCTGGCCTCTTTTTAGTCACCAAATGTTCCTCAACATTAACTTCCTCTGCCTCCGCTTCCTCCCCGTCTGTGGGACTGGGCTCAGCTTCCTGCGTGTCCATGATCTTCAGGAAGTCATAGAACTCTGAAGCAGGAGGCCAGCTGTCGCCGCCCAGCACCCCTGTGGAGACGCAACGAAGCCGTGTGGAATGGGTGACAATAGTGGAATAAACTTTTGACTCTCAAAGGCCAAAATAGTGCAACATTG
Organism: Fundulus heteroclitus; assembly: GCF_011125445.2. Classification (NCBI taxonomy): domain Eukaryota; kingdom Metazoa; phylum Chordata; class Actinopteri; order Cyprinodontiformes; family Fundulidae; genus Fundulus; species Fundulus heteroclitus. The sequence continues at coordinate 19,247,171 of NC_046384.1, read as the reverse complement.
GTGAAATTATAACATGTATAATAGTAGTGCAACAGTAAGAGAGTAAAATTACATAAATAATTTAATAATCTCTTTTAAACCATGAGTTTTGGCTCTCAAATGTCAAAATAGTGCAACTTTCATGAACTTATATAACATGTATAATACTAGTCGGGAGAGAGAAGGCTGCGTTCAAGTGACATGCAGACATCAAAATGGTATCGGTGCCCTATTTGTTGGTACTCGCCGATACCGATACCACCATTTTAGAACTGGATCGGGTCCCCATCCCATACTGGTATCGGTGCAACACTAATTAGAACCAACCGTCACTCACTTAACTCCAGGAGAGACTAATGTCAAAACATGAGACATTTACTGCTGTTAACGAGTATTTTGCCCCAGCAATTCTGTGTGTGCTACCCTCGTGAAATAAGAACGTGTAATTTGAGCTCAGATCTTAACTTGGATGGAAGCTGTAAGGCTAAAAAAAAAATACACTTAAGAATAATGGCATGTTGAATTCACATGACCTTCACCGTCTACAGCGGGTTGCCATAATGACTCAAAAAAAGATTGAGCAGCTGCTTAAAACATGCTCGGTGGTTTATTTGCATTTCCATTTACGTGTTTTTGTACGCAGGCACCGCAATTGCTGACACATAATGAAAGTGATATTTTACTGGCACTAGTTCCGACACTACATTAAAAGTCATATATATATATATATATATATATATATATATATATATATTTTTTTTTTTTTTTTTTTTTTTTTTTTTCTTAAATGTAGATTTGATTTGATCATCGCTTCTTCACTGCCTAAAATACAGACTGCAGTTAATTATGTCCAGGGCTTCTGTGGGACTAAACAGCGGTTCTTAAAATAGTAAATTTGTTCATGAAATTAAGGAAAAAAAGTAGTAATTCATTTAATTAACAAAATATGCTAGTAGGGAAGGTGGCAGAAATAGACCTCTCCAATAGGCCCATTAAAGAAAAGACTGCCATCATTATATTACAGGTGCTTGCAAAATAATTTATACCCTTTGAACCTTTCCACATATAGTCATATAAATACATTATTTGCACTGTTTTGTGCATTATCATTATCACTACTTTTTATATCTCATATATATATATCTCATATATATATATATATATATATCTCATATATATATATATATATATATATATATATATATATATATATATATATGATATATATATATATATATATATATATATATATATATATATATATATATATATATATATATATATATATATATATATATATATATATATAGTTTGTAAATCTGGAGCGTGCAACAAAAATTATTTCCCTCTAGGATTATTAAGGTATTTCCGATTCTGATTATATTGGAACTTTATGTGAAAGACCAACATAAATTGGTATACAATTGTGAAGTAGAAAGACAATTCTACATGATTTTTCTTCTTTTTTTTAACAATTAAAAAACTGAAAAGCACATTTTGCAAAAGTATTCAGCCCCCCTGAGTTAATACTTTGTGGAACCATCTTTTGCGGCAATTCCAGCTGCAAGTCCTTTAGGGTATGTCTCTACCAGCTCTGCACATCTAGTGACTGACATTTTTGCACATTCTTCTTTGCAAAACAGCTCAAGCTCAGTCAGATCAGACGAAGAGCGTTTGTGAACTGCAGTTTTCAGATCTTGCCACAGATTCAGGACTGAGTTTAAGTCTGAACTTTGACTGGGCCGTTCTAACACATGAATATCTTTTGTTTTAAACCATTCCATTGTAGCCCTCCAGCATTACTTAGCATTATAATGACCCTAAATTAGGTTTAGGGTCGTTGTCCTGCTGGAAGGTGAACCTCTGTCTCAGTCTCTCAGTCTTCTTTTGCAGACTCTTCCAAGCTTGCCCTGTATTTGGCTCCATCCATCAACTCTGACCATCTTCCCTGTCCCTGCTGAAGAGATGCACCCCCAAAGCATGATGCTGCCACCACCATATTTGAAAGTCGGGATGCTGTGTTCAGGGTGATGGGCAGTGTTTTTGACCAAAAAGTTCAACTTTGGTCACGTCTGACCAAAGCACCTTCTTCCACATGTTTGCAGTGTCCCCAACATGATTTCTGGCAAACTGCAAATGATTAAACAGCGTGTAAGGATCCCAACCAAGTTGTTTAAGGACATATTCCCTTTGATCAGTGACACTATTTTAGACATGATTAATCTATCCTTAGTAAATGGATATGTACCACAGGTTTTTAAAGTAGCTCTTATTAAACCTTTACTTAAGAAACCTTCTCTTGATCAAGATGAGTTAGTAAACTACAGACCTATATCTAATCTTCTTTTCTTATCTAAAATTCTTGAGAAAGTAGTTGGATCCGTGAGATATTCAAAGCTTGGGAAATCTTTTTATAGCCTAAACCAGCTTTAAACTTCTCCACAACTTTATCCCTGACCAGTCTTGTGTGTTCCTTGGACTACATGATGCTGTTTGCTCCACAATACTCTTTTAACCCGCCTCTGAGGTTGTCACAGAGCAGCTGTATTTGTACTGAGATTTCAATACACAATACTCTTTTCAGACATTAGCAATCATCAGGTAACTTCTGAAGGCAATTAGTTGCACTCAGAGCAAAGAGGGCTGAATACTTTAGCACACCGCACTTTTCAGTTTATTTGTAAAAGTTCTGCTTCACAGATTCCAATCACATATATTTGTGGTTGTAATATGGCAGTATGTGGAAAAAGCTCACGGGGTGTGAATACTTTTGCGAGCCACCGCATCCTCCTCACGGTACCTGCAGGTGGCTCCATCCCATCCTCAACCCGCTGCAGCCAGTGCAGCACAGAGGAGGCCAGCACAGGAGTGTTGGCTGGGTACTGGTAGACTTCATCTCCAGTGGGTAAATGTGCGACCACCAACGCAGGAAGGGGGGGCATAGAGCCCAGGTATGACCCCAGAACCGACATACCGGCTGGAGTGCGGCCGCTGAAACAAGGACAGAGTAAATCTGTGTATTATTTTCTACTTTGATAGGAAATAATCACCATAAGTTTTATATATATATATATATATATATATATATATATATATATATATATATATATATATATATGTATATATATATTTGTACAGGTGGATCCAGCAGGCTAGGTATCGCTCCATCCTCACGCCTCCCTGCTCCACCACTGCTGCCATCTCGTCCACCAGCGCCTGGTTGTGCCTTTGCCCGATCTCGTCCTCTTCCTCGCCCACAAAGAGGAGGAGGAGCGCTTTACCCAGGGAGAGCAAAGACGGCAGGTTCTCCACAGTCAGCTCCGGCTGGGAAGAAAACGGGAATGAAATGTCAGTCAGGTGGAATCTGCAGCAAATGTCATACGCATCGTAGCGGGGGTGGGCGGAGATATTCTGAAGACAACCGTTGTAAAAAATCAGCACAAAGCCCAATTTTCTGCCAGGTCTCTGTTTTTTACATGCGAGTGATTTTGCAGATTCAGGCAGCTGTTATATCAAGCTGTTAGGACATAAAGCTGCTGGAGCGGCAAATAGAAAGCCTCAAACGGCAATTATTTCTCCGAAGGACGCAAAAGTAACGCTTGGAGAGAAATGGTGGAGCGTGGACCTGTTGAGGAGAAAACAGCAGCGGACAAAGAAAATCGATGTTAGGCACTTAATTGACAGAGTTGTAAAAAAAAAAAAAAAAAAAAAAAACACTTCTCCCCTCACAGATGTCTTTCAGACTACACTATAATCTTGAGCTAAAGAGCCTCCATTTTCCTCGCAGCTCTAGCGAACAAACGAGGCTAATCCGACGCTCACCCAAACCCTACCCAGTCACCCTAAATGGTGGTCCGCCACATTAGGACCACACTGCAAAAAATGGAACTAAAAATAAGTAAAATTTTCTTAAAATGAGTGTATCTGTCCTTGATTTGAGTGGGTAAATAAGATTATCTGCCAATGGAATAAGATTTTTGCACTTAAAATAGGAATAATCCATCTCCATCTTATTTCAAGTGCAGGATATCTAATTATCTTATTTTAGGGGTCAAAATACTCATTCCATTGGCAGATAATCTTATTTACCTGCTCAAATCAAGGACAAAAACACAAATTTTAAGAACATTTTACTCATTTTTAGGTCTGTTTTTGCAGTGCAGTCCCTACAAAGACTGTTATTTGGCCTTTGAAAGCTAAGCGGTTATACAGGAAAAGGTCCTGAAGAGAGGCAACACAGACAAGTACCCACATACCACTGGGGGGAGCAGGGCAGAGTAGATGTTGGCGAGCAGCTCCTTAGACGATGAGTCCACAGGCAGCAATGAAGGGCGCGCAGTGGGCTTCCTCCAAGAAGGAAACAGCAACACTGCAGGAGGGTCCGCAGCATACTCTGCAGCCCTAAGGCACAAACGAATGCAAAACTGACACTGGTATCAAGTCCTGAGTCACTTACTGGAACCCTTTTTGACACCATGAGCAAAAAATATTCTCCTTTTATAATTTGTTCATTTCATTTGCACCATTGCATGAAACCTTCATGAAAACCAACTCGTGACTCAAATAGCAACTAAAGAGAACCAATCAAGACGAAGCAGCTAAACACGGGGAGCGGGTTTAAAGTCGGTACCACTTCTCCACCAGTCCGTCTGTCAGCAGTCCAGTCAGAACCTCTCCTCTTAATGACTTTGCTGCTTCAGTGAACACGGACAGACCTGGGAGAGGCAGAGAGACACCAGAAGCAGCTTTTATTAGGATTCTGCTTAACTGAGCGAATAAAACGCTAAAGAATTAAAAACACCGATAATTCTTCATTAACTTCTAAAGAACAGGTCTGGTCTTACCACTGCACATGATCTAAATTGCATGGGTAAAAAAAAAATAAAAAAAGATTATGGCTGCTGGTTGCATTTTAAAACATTGTCATCTTTAAATAACAGCCACCGCTATGTTGCGATTGTTCTGTCACACCAAACCTTCTCGTTACAGGCTCCCACCTGGTTGGCTCGCTGTCCTTATCAATCCCAGGATTCTATCAGGCCTGTAAGTGGCTAGATCAGGGTGAGGCGCCTCTTGGAGGAAAGATGTCACTTCCTCTTCGGTGGACAGCAGCACAGGAGAGGCCATGCGGCTCCTGGTTTACACCAGAAAAAGTCAAACAAATACTCATGTATGTTTAAGGGTGAGGCTTACTATCAATTCCTATGGCTTTCGTTCTAAAAGGCAAAAAAAGTCTACTGCTTTTACTTGAACAGCTGCACAAAAGAAATTATCAGAAATTTGGTTCAGTCTAATTTTCAAAAGGTGAAGGAAGGAAGGAATGAAGGAGGGAGGGAAGGAAGGAAGGAAGGAAGGCCATTTCTCTACAGCTGTATAAAGACAGAATATATTATTTGTTGCTGCAAAGCCTTTCTTTCTCATACTTAATAGTCACATGACCATCTTGGGGTGAAAGCTCAGAGTTCTATACACATCCTGTGAGTGCCCCCAAGTGGTCAAGTAATTATTAGTAGGATTATCAAAAAAGAAAACTTGACTGCTTGGAGTTTGAGTCGCATTAAGGGTTCAACAAGCTGAAAAGAGTGAATCTTCATTTCTGCAGACAGAACGTATGCATAGCTTAGCATAGCTTTGTGTCGTATTTACATAGACTTTGAAGCAGAGATTCTCTTAAAACAAAATATTTCTAAATTTCCAAGAAATATGTGACAACCTGCCTTAGATGGAGATCAAATTAAAGATGCTCTGGTATTAGAAGCTAAGTAATGCTGGAGCTTTATTTACATATCACTGCATTTCTTGGTACCCCATTGAAATGTAAGGCAAATAAGCAATTGGGGTAGTTGTGTTATTAATACACAACCAGCGTTTTAATGAGCTCGATCACAATCTCATTAAATTTCACCATAATTACTATTTCACTGATAATGCCTCGGTCAATTTAGCATCTCTTGGTATACTTCAAGTTAGATTAAATGGACAGAATAGCAGATCGTGACTTGGCTCAATCCTGGATGAGTTAAATCAATAAATCTCCACTGGCTAACTTGAAAAATGTACAATACATTTCCTGATGGATTCATATGATCTACTCGGATCAGATTGTTTCAAAGGGAGAAAATAAAGTTTTCTAAAGGTTTTCTGTGTTCTTACAACATGATAAAGCGATGCAACGCCTCTCCTGTCAGCATTCCTCTGTAGTGTTGGGCCGACTGCTGAGGGCGGATTAGCAGAACGCTGGGGAAGGCCGCGATTGGCCGGAACGGGACCGCTGAGCCAGGCTGGGCAGCACAGAGGTCGGTCCACTCTCCACAGTCAACCACACACATACGAACGTCATCAACCTGGGAATCTTCAAAACAATATTATTGGAAAGAAATTCTACTTTTTACAGTGCCTTGAAAATTTATTTATAACCCATAAACTTTTTTCAGCGTAGCAGCCCCAAGATCCAGTGTTTTGTTTTTTTTGTTGGAGAATATCATGAGATAGGCCACCCAAAGTAGTGCATAATTGTGAAAAGAGTGGAAAATTCAAGTGTGGCATGCACTTGTCAGCGCTTTGTAAAAGACCTTTTAGCTCCAATTAGCACGGAAAGTCTTTTTGGAGTGGAAGATTCCCCTTTCATTATTTAAAAATAAGTAATAGGTGCTGTGCAGTTCTTTTGCAAGGCACGTATTGAGGAAACTTCATTAATAAAGGCATCTCATTCAAATCTTATTCTTGCCTTTAAATGCTTAAAGTATCACTTCTAAGCATGCATGGGAAAATAAAGCTCACTCATGGCTGATTACCTTCCAGTCTCTCTGCAACTTCAATGAAGGAGCTGAGGAAATCCATCGAAACAGCGTCCCCTGGTGGTCAAAATACCAGCGTCGTCAAAGTGCAGCGCAACAAACTGTCAAGTAGACGCAAACAGTGTGCACAAGTCTTACATTTGAGGTAGAACAGCGCCACCGTGAGGCTGCTTTGAGCAACTTCAGCGTGGAAGTTGTCAGAGGTCAGCTGGGTGACTGAGTCCATGTCCTGGAAGTGGGCTCGGTTTTTATGTACCGCCGCCGCGACTTCGTCGTCCAGCTCTCCTGGTGACACACACACACACATTCACACAGGTGCTCTCTTCTCTTCTCATGCTTCCGTCTCACGCTGGATTTCTCCAGGTAAAAATCTGCTAACCTAAATGTGAATCTTCCTCTTCATCCACATGATCCTCCTCCTCATCCTCCTCCTCCTGCTTTGTGAAGAGCTCCAACACATCGTCGAGGCTGTGTACGGTCAAATATTTCACCTCTATACTCTGCAAACCCACAGAATGTAATGTTAATTTGGGTCTTTTAGAGAAAAATGATGGACTGTGCATGAAGGGCGAAGGAAACCAGCCAATTTAAATGAGCTCTGCCAAGAAAAATATCTAACAATAGCTGCGTCAGAAGCTTACTGACGACAACAAACAGATTTGGGTTGAATTGTGACTTGCTAAAGGACATTTTCACAAATATTAGCAGTTATATGTATATAGCTGAGCTTGCATGTGCGTGCAAATAATAGAAAATGTGCAAAAAGGAACTTGGTTGGCAACTCCTGGTTAAACAACAATGAAATTGTTTGTTTTGTAATTATTCTAGCCAGGGAAAAGAACTGCACACTGCAAAAAGGGAACTAAAAGTAAGTAAAATTTTCTTAAAATATGTATATTTTTCCTTGATTTCAACAGCTAAATAACACTATTTGCCAATGAAATGAGAATTTCTACCCCTAAAATAAGGTAATTAGACATCCTGTACTTGAAATAAGATGATGGAGATGAATTGTTCTCATTTTAAGTGCAAAAATCGTATTCCATTGGCAAATAGTCTGATTTACCAGCTCAAACCAATGAAAAATACACTAATTTCAAGAGGATTTTACCTTCTTTTAGTTTCCTTTTTGCAGTGCATCAATAAATCCCTTAAAAACGTGTAATTATTACACCATTTTGCTGAAGATGAACCGATGTAAACCTCTGACTGCGACTGTAAGTGAGAATCCTACCTTCTCGGGGAGCCGGTAGGCAGCGTTGTACTTCTCAGGGGTTTTCACCGCTGGGCTCTGCCTGGTGAACACAACCACACACACCAGACGCAGGAAACAAGACCTTATTTGATTAATCCCCATGATATATGTGAAGGATTTTTTATTTATTTTTTTAAATCCATGCTCGTGGGTGTTGCACACCTGTGCACCAGCAGCAACATGGCAAGGCCTCGCAGCCTCCAGGCCAGGGCGGTGGCCGTGTCCAGGTCCAGGTGCTCGGTGGCAGGGTGGGAAAAGAGGAAGACCTGCGGCGTCAGCTGGTAGGGGGACTGTGGGGGCGGGACTGAGGAGGGGTCCACGTACACTTCGGACTGACAAGGAGAGACACATTAAAATGTAAAAACCCGGTGTAAAAATGCCTCCTTTCCTCCGTTTGTGTGTACACACATATATATACATATATATATACATACATATATATATATATATATATATATATATATATATACATATATATGTGTGTACACACATATATATATATATATATATATATATATATATATATATATATATATATATATATATATATATATATATATATATATATATATATATATATATATACATCAATCATCTAAATCTGGGTTGTGTTCACCACAAGTGGGGCCTCCAAAAGCTGCAAGAAGGTGTGCAGGTTCAGGGTGGACAGGGCCTTCCTCATTTGCGTCAACGGGCAGCGCTCAGAGGTCACCGGGGTCACCGGGGTCATGGAAGTGCTGTGGACTCTGCAGTGGAGGAACCACACCCTGGACAGCTGGGGCGATTCGTTTACTCTGAAAAAATAATTTTTGATGCTTATGCTTTAGCTTCAGATGGTGATTCCCATGACGCAAAAAAAAAAAAAAAAAAAAGGAAAAGGACGCACCTTAGCTGCTTTAATACCGGACCTCCCGTTATGAGGATGAACTGGTATTTGGATCCGTAGACGTACGCCGTCTCCATCAGCGCTCTATGCTCTGACAAACAGGTCAAAGGTACGCTGCGGTTTATTTCTATCTCGTTTTCGTCGTTTAGGAAAGCCCACCGGGCAGGAGCACGTGTTACAGAACAAAATCCCACCAAATCTGTCTGCTACAGTCGTGTCGCTGCTTTAATCCCCACCTTCTGTTCCCAGGCTGCGCACGTAACTGAGAACGATATCCTTCTTCCCTTTGGCTGCCTTCTCCATGGCCAGCAGGTCAGCGTCCGTATGGACGTACCTCACCTCATCGCCCAGGATGGCGCTGCAGGACAAAGAGACATGACAGACATGGCCCACAAATTCCCAAGTGTACGTGGATTCGTAAAGCCAGTTAGTTGCACCGATTTTATTTAGTAAAACTCGAAGGAAGACGGAGTATTACATATATGTATGTTTTGAATGCTCTGACTGGGACATGTTCAAAGCTGCATCAACATATGACAATAAGATCAACATTGATGAGTACGCCATGACTGTGTCAGCCTACATCAACAAATGCATTGAGGACGTCAGCACCACAAAGACCATCATCATCACCCGAGCAAACCAACGACCCTGGATGACCGAGGAGGTTCGCAACAGAACTCCAGCAGTGAAAGCTGTTCCCCATCGGGAAGAGGAGGTCCTCTGCCTTGACACAGCCGACGTGTGGAAGACTTTGAGAAGAGTCAACCCACGGAAGGCCCCAGGTCCAGACAACATATCTGGGCGGGTGCTCAAAGAGTGTGCAGGTCAGCTGGCTGGTGTCCTCACAGACATTTTCAACACCTCGCTGGACCAAGCCACAGTGCCAGCATGCTTCAAGTCTGCCTCCATCATTCCGGTGCCAAAGAAACCTCAAGTCACCTGTTTTAACAACTACCGGCCTGTTGCACTGACTCCCATCATGATGAAGAGCTTTGAAAGGCTGGTAAAGGAACACATCGTCTCCAGTCTCCCCTCAACACTCGACCCGTTCCAGTTTGCCTACCGACGGAACCGCTCCACTGAGGACGCCATCTCTTCTGCTCTACACCTGAGCCAGACACACATGGAGGAGAAGAACACACACGTGCGGATGCTGTTCCTGGACTTCAGTTCAGCGTTCAACACCATCATCCCACAACATCTGGTGGTAAAACTGGAACATCTGGGCTTCGGCACCCCTTCGCAACTGGCTGCTAGACTTCCTCACCAACAGACCTCAGTCAGTCCGGGTCGGACAGAACACCTCTGATGTCATCACCCTCAGCACGGGCTCCCCTCAGGGCTGCGTCCTGAGCCCCCTGGTGTTCACCCTGATGACACACGACTGCGTCCCCAGGTTCACCACCAATCACATCGTGAAGTTTGCTGACGACACAACGGTGGTGGGCCTGATCAGAGACGACAACGACCAGGACTACAGAGAGGAGGTGGGCTGGTGCAGAGACAACAGCCTGATCCTGAACGTGGAGAAGATGAAGGAGATCATCGTCGACTTCAGGAAGAACCGGCCCCACCACGCTCCACTGCTCATCATCATCATCAGCTGTGGAGGTGGTCAGCAGCACCAAGTTCCTGGGGGTGCACATCATGGACAACCTCAGCTAGTCTGTGAACACCACATCACTGGTCAAGAGGGCACAGAAGCGCTTGTACTTCCTGCGGAGCATGAGGAGAGCCCGCCTGCCCCCGCCCATCCTCACGACCTTTTACAGAAGCACCATAGAGAGCATTGTGACTAGCTGTCTCTCTGTGTGGTGTGGAGGCTGCAGTGCCACCGACTGGAAGAACGTGAGGAGAGTGGTGAGGACAGCAGAAGGGATCATCGGGGCTCCTCTTCCCTCCATCAAGGACATTTCATCTGAGCGCTGTGTGTCCCGAGCCCGTAACATCATCAGGGACCCCACACACCCCCACAATGGACTGTTCTCCCTGCTGCCCTCTGGGAAGAGGTTCCGCAGCATCCGCTGCAGGTCCACCAGGTTCTGCAGTAGCTTTTTACCCGTTGCCATAAGACTGCTGAACTGTTGACTCTGACCTGAACTCTGCACCACACTTGCATCATTATTTTGCACTACAAATATGCTGAACTCTCATTATCCATCTGCCATGCACCATTATTGCCTTTTTGCACAATTATTTTTTTATACATAAACAATGGCTGAACATTCTTCTGTATACTGTTTTTGCACACTCATTTTTTATATTCTCCTGCAGTGTTACATTCTGATCACTGCTGCACTTTATATTGTAATGCTGCCTATTCCACCTGCAATCCCTTACACTGTCGTATGCTGTATGCAACGGAATTTCTTTCTGCATGCACTCTGTGCATACAAAATGACAATAAAGTTGTCTAAGTCTAAGTTTAAGTCATATAAACCGAACTTTTTAATTATTCGTACTTTTATTTGTATACTTAAGGGGTATGAATACTTTTCTACTGTTGATTCTATGGGTGTCTCTCTCAAAGGACACATTTGTCCCCCACGGAATGGCGCTTACTCACAATAGGACCTCAGCCACGATGGAGTTGACGTCGAAGACGGTGTCCAGGCTGAAACTCGTGAACTCCCTGCCGCCCCTACCAACACAAAGATGCGCCACTCTATTAGACAGAGATTATACTTCTTTACATGAATGCAATGATAGGCAAGCTTGCTGTAGCAGCTTTGGAGAGCTTTTAACTAGTTTATTGCCATTTTGGACACATTAGTTTGCGGTTGTGTTCGATCATAATGAACTAGAGTGATTTTAATGACTTGAATTCATAGAAATCTTGGAAGTGTGACTGAGAGGAGACGAGGGAACGTGGTAAAAAGGGAAAATTTCAGTCATAATTTGGCAAATTGACTTTTACCGTCCAGCAATAAGCAGCACGATAATGTCTCCATCAAAATCTGGACTTTTGAATCAAAACAATTCTCCGTTGCTTCCACTCAAAACTTAGCTCCACAAAACGATTCTGCTCTCGGATTTAATGTGAGTTCCACTGAATCTGGATCTCGTTCTTCTCCTTCTGCTGAGCTCAGCAGTGCGGCCCGCACACTCTTTGCCTCTCAGATATCTTTCGTTTTCTTCAGCCATTTTCTGAGAAGCCGCTGCTAACAGTTTTTTCTACACAACCTACCTGAAAAGAAAAGCTGTGTGCTGTTGCTTCGCCTCCGTACAGTACGTCTGAATCGGCTCTTTCTGACAGCTGACCTAAAAACAAAAACGGGATTTAGGTTCGCCATGTCGGTCTCTCCTGGTTTTTGTGCTTTTTATGCCGACATTTACAACAGGTTGAGCACACATCAGGACGTAAACCACTGTCACCTTGCCGACTAGTACTCCATAATCCTGCAGAGCTTCGGCCGACTTCTCTAACTCCACCAGGAACAGAGAGATGGTGGGAGAGACTGGAGAGGACGGAGGAGAAAGGAGACTTAAGTTAACAAGTAGAATGAGTGTTTCCTTCTTATTCACGTCGTCATTACCTAGCTCTCTGTGTGTAAATAAAATAAAAAGTAAATATGTAGCAAACTGGAAAAAAATTTTTTTTATCTTTGGACATTTCATGTCCACATTACATGGTGTTCCAGAATCAAATGTCCTTTTTCAACCAATAGATTAAGAGTATAAATGCAAAAGTTCACTATTAATTCATGATAATTCATACGAAATGTTTTTTAGTGTTCAAGACTTAAATATAGAACCTTCAAAACCCCAGGAAGTATGGATGGACGCATGTACGGATAGCACATGAATGGATGGACGGATGAGAAAGATAATTTCCAAACTTTTCTTTTTCTCTAAATCAGATCTGATGAATATTTAACTCAAATTTTTTTATTTTTTCCTGCTATGTAGAACCCTGATGGAAAACAGCTGTATTCTATGTATTACAAGATATTTAAATAATATTTGGCCTAAAAAAAAACACCAGCATGTTTACCTTGTTGCTCAAAATAGAGGAACATCATCTTCCCAGACAGCAGCCTTTCGTAGAAGTCTGCAGCCGTGTATTCAATACGCTTCGACATATTGGCCTTTTCTGTGCACCCCGCTGACCTGATCCACAGCAGGACAAAGGCAACACAAGCCCACATCCTGAACACACTGTGTTGTCCTCCCTAAGAGAGAAAATTTAAAGAGTGGCCAACATATAAAAAGGATCACTGCGTCACAGGAAGAATAAATAGCAGAAATCACTAGACTACACAAGAAAGTACGTCAAGCACGGTAATGGCAGGATAATGTTTTGCGGCCACAACCAAAACACAGCAGTAAATCCGCAACAGGATGGCCGAAATAGAAAAGAAAAGAATCTGTCCGTTGTATTTAGCTCCATGCATCAGCCTAGTAGAAAAGAATCATCCCTCAAAGCATGATACTGCCACCACCATGTTTCACAGTGGGAATCTGTTTTAGGTTTATGTTGAGTGATAGTTTTTCACCACACAAAGCTTTTTGCATGCAGGTAAAAAAAAAAAAAAACATAAATTTTGATTGACTGTAAAAAAACAAACAAAAAAAAAAAAACACTTTGAACACTTTATTCCTCTTCAAAATTGTGCACAGATTTTTAGACTGATCGGATAAAATCCATGAACATGTGCTTGTACGGTGAGAAAATGTGAGACACTTTATTAAACGCCAATCAAAGTTTTACATATATCCAAGAAATGTTCAAAACATACAATGATACATTAGTAAATATACCCGAGCTTCACTTTATTAGACATAGGAAGAAAGGAAAGAACACCTGACGTTTACCTGAGAAGGGTGAGTTAGGGGAGGTCAGGGCTCACTTTGTGGCACACTTTAAAAGTCGCTGAGAAGTCTGAAGAGGCCATTCTATCTATCTTGAAAGAAAAAAAAAGCCATAAAGTAGTTCCACACATTAGAAACTCAGCCTGGACGGTCACGACCAGATATGCTGTTGTATCATTGTCTATTAGTATTAGCAGTCACTATGCTCGTCCGTGGCTACTTCGTGGTCATTGTAGACATTGTATGTTTCTGCTATAAGCAGTATAGAACATAACTAACTGGAAATAGTAATCTTGGAAAGCCTGCTTGGTTAATGCTGAAAAGAAACGTACTGAAAGCGAGATGCTGAATGCTCTGCAGAGAGAGCGCTGAGCTAACAGTAAACACAGCGTTTCCGTCGGTTCTTTCAAAATAAAAGTAGCACCTTAAATGTTTGTAGCTGAAAACCACCCAGTAGGAGTTTATATTTCGTTATTATGCATTATTATATACAAATAACATTATTTTAGTTGATTTTGTGTTTCGTATGTTACTTTATTTATTTATTCATTTTAAGAATAGAAATACCGTAGACTCTTATTTTGAACTTTTAAGACACTTTGGCAATATTTTACTTTATGATTTCAAAAATCATCTTCTTACAAATTGTTCTGACGCTTGGTTAACAGAAGAAACGTCCACTCGCTTTTGATAATAAATGTTGTAGTCGGTGATCCGGGGGGGGGGGACTAAGCGCGGAAATGGTCCGCTCCAAAACCAGGAAGCGTACTACAGCGTAGGGCATTCTGGGTAAACACAAACAAAACAAACGTGCGTGGCTAGCGGTAGTAGCGGGCAAACATGTCTCGCGGCCAAACGTGGAGTTACGAGGAGATAAAAGCCCTAATAGACGAGTGGTCAGACGACAATATAGCGGAGTTGCTCGTAACCACTCACAAAAACACCGAGGTCTTCAAGCTGATTAGTGGGAAAATGGGGGCGCTGGGGTTCACCCGCAACTTCGCGCAGTGCCGCAACAAGTTGAAAAAACTTCGCTACCAATACATAAAAATACGCGACATGATCGTGAAAAATGGCAGGTCGGGGGTGGAGAAGCACAGGTTCCCTTGGTACGATGAACTGGACGCCATTCTCGGCGCTCGACCCACGTGCAACCCACAACATATTGTGGAGTCCGAGGAAAAAGAAAGTCCCCCGTCGCCATTCTCCTCGGGGCCCAGCGACTCTGACTCCACTGAGGATGAGCAACAGTCTGAAAAAGGTGGTAAGTGGGGGTCTATATTATTACCTGACAATGTTTTAGGAGACAATGTTGACATGTGTCCTGTATTGTATAAGAAACATTTAAAGTTCAATAATGCCACTTAGTTTTCTTATCAAAAAATAAGGCATTCCACTGTATAACTATAGTGATTATATTTTATTAATTTTATTCCAACAGACAAAATTGCCCCTTGCATTAAAGTTGAAGAGACGCCCACCACAAGCTCACCGCTGGATGAAGACAGGGGCGAACCCGCGGTGGCCACACCTGGAGCTCAGATTAGAAAGGAAGGGACAAAGACTGACAGGTTTGAGAGAATGTTCGAAAGCTACCTGGAAGCGAAGAAGAAAATGGACGAGGACGAAAGCCAGAGGACGAAGCAGGAGTTCGCCGCTTTTGAAAACTTTTTAACGATGCAGCGGCAGGCCGAAGAAAGACATTTCCAGCTACTGCAGGAGCAGCAGAGGGTCAGCAGCCAGATGTTTTTACAGATGATGGGGAATATTCTTCGCGCCGCAGTGGCCCAACCAGCGTCACAGCCTGCCACGGGCCAGCAGTGGCCCCCGGTGTGTCCCACCAACTCAGCTCCCCACCGTTCCTCACAACCCACTCACCACACTGATCCTTCACCTTCGTTCACGGCCCACCAGGATAGCGCACAGGAGCCTTGCACACCTCAGCTCTCGACATCTCCTGTTCTAGACGACGTCGACTGACGCTTTGTGGATTTCCTAGTTCATAAAAGACTTGCGTCGTTTATAAACACAATATATTTTAGAATAGTTTTTATGAACGACCAATATGGTGCTTATTATTAAAAGGATATGTTCAGATGTGTACAAAAATGAAGCATTAATGTTCTTTGCTACAATAAATACATAAATCCAAAATATTAAGTGTCTGTTGTGAACGCTTGGTCAAATGCTAAGATTCTAATCCAAACTATGTTCTAACTTTACATTTGGGGATGTAATGGCACAAGATTCTGTGTTAAAATCAGGGCTTTGAACCGGTTCAAGGAACGAAAACGAAAACCGGGAACTTTTTGTATTTTACAGGGAACAGAAACGAAACCGGAAACGTTCTTATTTTTTATGTTTTGGAACAGGAACACTTATTTAAAAATAATAGTAACCGGTTGATACCGGTTTTATTTCGTTCCTCAAAGTTTTCGTTGCCTAATTAACTAAAAAAATCGTTTTCCTGCGCACGTTACCATGACGGCTGAGGTTCACTTCCTGTGTGACATCACATCACACATTCGCTGACTGAATGGAGAGAGAGAGCGGTGTCTCCACTAGAGCTACACATCTTAAATAAGAGGTAAATTACGATCCATCGTTAAGCAAAAACGCTCATTCCAAACACAATATCATTAGCTGGTTTAAGCTGGATGAGAAAGATGTGACATAATTCTATAGCATTAAACAGCGGACAGGAACGAAATTAACCAATCCGGGAACAGTATTTTTTTTGTTCTAACCGGTTCGGGAACGTCAATTTATTGGTGGAACTCATAACCGGAAACGTTATAATTCCGTTTCTGTTCGGAACGAACCGATTGGGAAAAAAAAAAAAATCGGTTCAAAGCCCTGGTTAAAATACAAAGCAAACCCCTCATTTATGAATGCGTTACTGTGCAAGGTATGCACATACAGCATCCCTGATTTTCCTCCCCCGATTGGCTTGATGGCCGATCTCTGGATCCGCAAAATCCTCCACCTCATCTCCGGCCTCTTCGTCTTCCCACTCCTCGTTAGCTGTTTCGCAATAGTTGTGCAGCACACAACAGGCGGCTATGATGTGGCTGACAAAGGAGATGTGGGCGTCACACCTGTGGAGTAGGCATCTCCAGCGGCCTTTTAGCCGTCCAAAGGCCTTCGCCACGGTCGTTCTGGCCTGGCTCAGTTGACGGTTGAAGTGCACCTGCGCTCCTGTCAAACCGCTCCCCTCCGGAAACGGCTTCAGCAGCCAAGGCAGCAGCGGGTAAGCGGCGTCACCGAGAAGGTGCAGCGGGACGTCCGCGTCGTTCAGCCTCTCCGTCCAGCGCGGGAACAGCGTGCCGCTCTCGCTCCTGCTGTACAGGGAAGAGTTGACCAAAACCCTGGCGGCGTGAACTTTACCCGGCCAGCCCACGTTTATGTCCCAGAATTTCATTCTGTGGTCCACCACGCCCTGCAGGATAACGGAGTGGAACTTTTTCCTGTTATAATAGTCGGTGGGGTCGTCAGCTGGTGCAATGATGCCTATGTGGGTCCCGTCAATTGCGCCTGCGACCTGGGGCAGCCTCCATCGATCCCTGAAGCCCTGGACAATTCCCATCAGCTCTGCCTCAGAGGGGGTCTTTATATACAGAGTTTTCATCGCCCTGTTAATAGCCAGAACTACCTGCTGTGTGACACTACAGGCGGTGGAGATGCCCACACCGAACAGCTGGGAGATGGAGCTGTACTCTAAGTTTGTCGCGAGCCTCCACAGACATATTGCCACGCGCATGTCAACGGGTACTGGGCGTCGATGTCTAGTGCGTCGCCGTGTCAGTCGAGGTCGCAGGATGTCACATAGACGCAGGAAGGAGGTTCTGGTCATCCTGAAGTTTTTTTGCCAATCCTTTTCCTCCCAGGAGGTGTTGGCCAGTTCCCACCAGGTTGATTGACGTGGTTGAGCCCACACGTTCCTATGTGGGGGGGATAAAAAAAAAATAAATAGTAATAGATAGGGGTGGAAATCACCAGCTTTGTCACGATATGATGTTATATTGTGTTTATTTGGATGGCGATACGTTATTCGCCGATATAAGAACGTTTTACGACTTCTTATGACGCGTTACCTGCCCCACCTAACACTATCATTAATGTTGATGTCAGCTCACAAAAAAAGAAAAACAAATATGATTTGATAATCTTATTTCTAGGCTCTTATAGTTATCAGGAAGTTAAATGACAAAAACAGCATTCTTCTCCATTTTAAAACACATAATAATAGCTCACCTGTTCGCCATAGTATCATGCCTAAACCTCAGAATAAAGGCGTATGATCGAGATTTTCATTTTGTATCGATGTAATTGGATCGTTAATCATTTAATCAATATAGTAATAGCCTATAGGTTTTGAACAGTACTAGTATTACCCCACCCATATAGCAGAATGACCGAAAATCAGGTGTAAAATATTCACTATTACTGAAGATTTTTTAAAAAAAACAATATTATTTTGACACTGACAAGTTGTGTGTTCCTATTTAATGTTTTATTAAATAGTGAATTTAAATTTAAGTTGAGTAATACCGCTAATGAAGTTCCTTATATGTCTTGTAAATACCTTGCTCGTCTGAGTATCGACATCAATGCAATGACGTCGCACGCGTCCCTACTCGCGCGCCGCCGCCTCGTCATACGCAGCCGTCTCACGAGCCTTGTGTATAATATAATATTCTCCGTGGTCCTCTGCCTCTCACGCTGAGCCCACTGTTGAATAATGTTCGTCTGCCACATATGCCATAGAAAGCATAGCAACAACACCGCTGAAATCTGTTGCCATTCCATTTTTCACATTTCGCGGCAGAGGAAGTCGCGCGGCCTCGTTGGCCAACCTGTTTCCTTCAGTGGTTTTTTGGTGGAGCGCCACCGCAGGCGGGGAGGGGAACATGTTTGGTCAAAAGCTTCGGTTTGTTTGGCTCGTGCTGAGTGAAAGCAAATAGCGTCCGCTGAAAATAGTAACACGTTGCAGTTCTGGTCCCCAATCGAATCGAGTCTACCAGACTATCAGGCGTAAATGTCTTATAAAGGGGCGTCGTGCACGTTCACAGCTGACATCATTACAAGCCAATGGGGTGGGTATGTTGTGGAGGCTGGTTGCAGGATTAGCCAATAGAATTGCAGAATGAAAACGGGGGCGTGGTCTGTGTTTTGCTCAATCAGGAAATGTTGCTCGGAAACTAGCTCGAGGCTGCGGCTCAACGCGCAGCTGTCTCTCGACGGAGTTAATGGACACCCTGAGCCAAAATGGCGACCGGAGAGAGCCAGTTTCCTCTCTCGTTCGTACCAAGGGGTTGGTCTAGAAACTGCATCACAGCTGATCGGGAGGTTTCCCCCCCCCCTCAAGTTGTTTTTTTGCAGAGAGCAGCTTTGCAGACAATCACAGAGGCACCTCTCTTGTTTTCTTTCGCTCCTTCTTGTTGTTGTTTTTGTACTTAGCGCCCTTTAAATGTCGAATCCTTTAGTTATTCACTAGCCTATTCCAATCCGAAGCCCCGTTCTCAGGTTAATGATGTCGCTTCTTTTTAAAAGAAACTGTTTTTATCTCATTTTTGCGCTCGAATATCGTCGCCCTTTTGCCATCCACGGTGAATGTAACCCCGATCCGACCCACTTTTAGCCCCCTTTTTTTTTTCGCATCTCGGGTCGCATGAGCGGAGATGTTTTCGCCAGGAGAGGAGGTCGATTCCGATTTGTTTACCTCGCTGACGGAGTCACCCGGAGATGCGATCTCCCCAACGCTGGAGCTCAGTTTGACCGCCGTCTACACCGTCCTCTACTCTTTCCTCTTTGTTTTCGTCTACCTGCAGCTCTGGCTCATCCTGCATTACGGCCACAAGCGCTTCAGCTACCAGAGCGTGTTTTTGTTCCTGTGCCTGCTGTGGGCAGCGCTGCGGACGACCCTCTTCTCTTTCTACTTTAAAAATGTGGTGCAGGCCAACCAGCTGCAGCCTCTGGCCTACTGGCTGCTCTACTGCTGCCCCGTCTGCCTGCAGTTCTTCACACTCTGTCTGCTCAACCTCTACTTCACACAGGTATGTGCGTTTCTGTGCACCACGATCTCATCAAAGCAGCTGAGCACGCAGTTTTCTGCCCATTGTGCATAGTCAGATTTCGCATTTCATGACCCGCTGTCCTGCGGGGGGGAAAAAAAACGGTTAAATTTGCTGTAACAATGGCTAATGCTTTAGTTGTGTGTGGCATTTGGACTTAATTTAAATTACAAAGACCCACATTAAATTGAAAAGAGCATTGCAGGAGGGCATTGAGCAGAGATGAAGCCAAGAGGCACGTTGTGACTCTGGAGGAGCTGTAGAGATCCACAGGTCATGCCGGAGGATCTGCTGACAGGGTGAATATATGAGTCGGACATTCCACAAATCTGGCCTTTTTAAGGAACAGTGCCAAGAAGAAGAAGATGTAACGCGAGCAATCCAGCAGACGCAGCAAAACACGTGGAAGACGGAGCTCTGGCCAAAATTGAGCTTTATGGCCTGTATGTGGTGGGAAACTAAAGCACACAACATCACCCCCGTGATGAAACATGGTGACGATCACCATGTTGGTTGATGGATGCAGAGCAATCCTGCAAGGAAACCCGATAGAGGTCCACACTTTTTAGACTATTATTTGTACGGTAGTTGGCAGCCATTTATCGTTTCCTACCAATGGTTATGGACTACTTTTGTGTTGGCCTACCGCATAAAATCCCCCACGAATAGACCGCAGCTTGTGGTTGTAACCAGTGTGCGAAATACCTGTCAATATTTGGTGGGGGTCCCCATCTCCCGATTGTTGCGCAATAACGATGTAAATTTTCTCAATATGCAGTAGGCCTATAACATTATAATGTCAAAGTCAAAGTTAGCTTTAATGTCAATTCTTCACATTCACCAGACATACAAGGACTAGAGAGGACGTTTCTCATTCACCAACAGTGAAACAGATAAAGTGCACAGGCACAACAGATAAGATCAGTCCCTAATACTAAAACTTAAACATTTTTAGTATTAATTGTTGTCAACGTTACGTTATTCTTCTGTTTGGTGCGCACATGCCTAATTTGCATCCGCGAATAGGATTGGCTGGCTCCACATGGCATAAAAAAGAACATATTTCCCCCTGGGATCATTAAAGTATGTCTGATTCTAATTCTGATATTTGTCAATAAATGTTTTGAATTTTAAATACTTGACATGTTGAGCTTAAAAAATTTTAGTGACCATTAGTGACAAAAAAATATTTCATTTTTAGATTTTTTTGATACAATTTAAGACCCCCTTTAAATTTAGCTTTTGAGGCTTTGAGGGGGTCTCATAGGTTAATCGGGGGGGGGGTCGAGCCCCCCCCGGACCCCCCCGTATTTCGCACTCTGGTTGTAACATTAAAAAAAAGTGAAAAAGGTCAAGAAGTGAAGGTTACAGCTAACCTTGGCGTCAACATTCCTCACCGATCGCCCCCGTTTCCCACCATTTTGGACCAGTCGTGCTGTTTTGCACCTGAGTTGTCAAGCTGGATCAGCTAACCTAACGCTGAACCCTTGGTGCAGTCAAATCCAGCCTTGTTCTTCTTAAAGGTCTCCCAGCAGGCACCATCAAATCTCTGCAGATAGACCAGAATGCAGTGGTTGGTACATCTGCACATCACTGATGCTTATGACCGCTAAGTAGACTCTACTCAAGCAAATGTTCAAGTATACAATGTGTAGTTGCTAAAATGTATGTAAAAAGGGGGGGGATGGGAACCCGGTGTGCAGCTCAACACCTGCACACTTCAAATGTCAAAGACTGATTTGTCTGAGGAGCACCTTCTTCTGGAGAAGCGTGGTCAAAATGCACGTTCAGGGTGAAAAGGAAGGGAAGCTTGCCTCACTGGCTGACTGGTGATTTGCAAATGCAACTCACGGTGTCACATGACTGCTGAACAAACACCGTCGCCCATCTGCTGACCTCGGGCCAATATTTGCATCCATACTAAAAATTAAAAAGTCAGTAGATTGAAGATAGAATTCAAATTTCTGCTTTGCATGAAAACAGTCTCTTTCTTTTCCTATCGTATAATGTCAGTCCAGCATGGCTGCTCATTGCTGTCATTATGTCTGTTAAAGCGTGTTTATCTCAGTGTCAGGGGAGCATGTGACCAGGCCAGCTCAGAGAAGAAACCCTTCCTGGTTCTGGTTTTATACGTCTGGCTACATCAGGTCTGACTAATGTGTCAGATTCCCATTTTGTTCCGCAGCTCAGACTGGAGGCTGTTGTTGAACTCTTAAACACGCTGTGGTTTTTATGACGGCGGCTGCTCAGATTCGCACAAGAAAGTCGAGTTTTCTGGCTGATTACCGATCTCCAGTTTTTGTAAAGCTTTGATCAGCTGATACCCATTTTGGGTCCATTCCAGTTAGAACATAAAATTATATTAGAACAAAATTCTAGTAATTACTGTAAACCGTGGTTTTAACATATTTTAAAATAAAGAAAAACTGAGTTGAGTTTGCAACTTTACCGATTAGTGATCAGGTTAAAAAATTGGGGGATTAAAAAATATTCTTAAATATCATCAGCATACATTTTGATTTTTAGAGCTAGCTACATAGCTACAAGTTGTAGCTATGTCCTTTAAACCTCTGTCACAGTCACACATCGGGGATTGCATTACCTGTAATTAGCTGTATAAGTAGCGTAACAATATAATCCTAGAAGACAAAAGAAATATTGATGAATGGAGACAAACAAAGTGTGTTTGTCTCACTTATTCTGTGAGGAAGTTTGTGCGTTATGAGGAAGCCGCAAGCTGGAGCAGAAGATCTTTGAGTGAGCATCATTAAATCTGACAGCAGAGTAAGAAAACGTGGCGCGTGTTTCATTCAAGCTTTGCAGAATTTAAACACTAACATGGTCTGCATTAACTCTGCTCTCAGATTGAATTAAACTCATGTTAAATTTAAGGCAGAAAGAGGGTTTTTTTAAAAAAAAATTTAGAGCAAACGGGGCAGGACTTTTCCTTCTTAAAATCAGGGGTTTGATGGACACCAATACTTTGTATTTACTTTCAAAGTAATTTGAAATAATACATTTGCCATACAGCAAAACTAAAAAAAAAAAAATACAAGGCTACTTTACCTTTTGGCCTTCTTGTTATCTGGTAAAAGTCCTGCTTTTTCGCAGCCTGAATGAACTACAAGCACGTCTCATGATGTAAACATGCCGTTTCCTTTTATAAAGCTTTTAACACTGTTTGGACTGCCCTGTTTTCAATTTAGGCACTTACTGGCACAGAAAAAAAAAAAACAACGAGCCTTTTTCGCTCAGCAACTTCAAATCTGAAATGTTGATGTTTGCTTTCATATGGTGCATTCACTGATTGGAAGAAGATTATTTTTTTATTTTTTTTACTTCCAACCAGCTGGTCACTGGTCAGGGCTAATGAGGCTTACAGTCAAAATGCAGTCAACACACAATTTCTGCTCATGTGTGACCTTCCATTTAAAGCATAGCCGGGTTGAGATTCTCAGAAAAGACAGAAATAGAGCAGTTCCTTCAAATTTTCTGCTGAAAGCTTCCTTTCCGGAAGCAAAAAATTCAGTAATATGCTTCTTTGCCGTGCAGCCGCTCTCGTTCAGATCGGTCGGTTTTCTGCAGTATCCTCCACTTAAATTTTCAGCCTTTTTTTTCCCATAAGAAAAAGAACCTATTGCTTCTTAGGATAAATTGAATACAGTGTGAGTGTAGCAAATATCTGTATTTTTGTCACCCCAAAATGGGTCAAAACCCCTTTAAGAACTAATAGTAATAGCATTTATTTTAATTTATTCTGGTAACTAAAAACTTCGAAAGATATTTGACTGGCATGGTTTATTACTGTATTAAAAAATATGGCTAGACGTTCTTCTTTTGGCTTTGTAGATGATGTTCTGATATGCCATAAAGTATTCCAATTTGCAAACTTTTAATAAGATTAAAATCAAATGGTACAACGTTTAAAAGCAGCAGCCACCACATACAGTGCTATACTATTCCGCAGGCTTGGATATCTTTGCTTAACGGCTGATGCAGACACTGTTTCTTCAGGGGACTTTGGCTCGTTAACTAACTGGTTAGGTGTGGAAAAGCTCATGATTTTTCTAAAAATACCACACACTATTTCTGCTCCGGTCTCCGCATCCCACTCACCTACGACGACATACAGAGGATTCCCTGCATCAACGCATTTTCGTAAAGTGGGTGGAAAATTGATGAGCTTTTGCAGAATTTAATGGGAAGACATCGATGATCCGTTAAAGGCTCCGCGTTGGAACGGGAAACGTATCTAAAGCATGCAGGATGCCACAAAGGACTACCTCTACCTAACATGAATGCACTTGTCAACATTTCTACATAAACAAACAATATATTTCCTTCTTTTTGAAAAAAGAAAACAGCTTAATAGATCTCGGCTATGACAGCATCATCATAAAGATAATCTAAGAAGTCCTACCATGTCCTAATTTAATTTTTATTAATTTGGTAATTAAAGGATTTACAGTTTATTGTTCTCAACTCAATTCTTTGCGCTCTGAATGCATTTGATCTCAAGATATAGTTTGCATTTTGCACCATAATATAACCATAAACGAATCTAGGCCTGGGCTGGTATGAGATTCATGCTGTATTATGACTTCGCGTTTTTTCTGTATTTCCACAAAAATCGAAAGCAAAATTATACAGCATGTTCTCATTTAAAAACACAAAAAGGATAATTATTCCTACTGTTATTAAAATAACTTTGAAAATTT
Source organism: Fundulus heteroclitus (assembly GCF_011125445.2). Taxonomy (NCBI): domain Eukaryota; kingdom Metazoa; phylum Chordata; class Actinopteri; order Cyprinodontiformes; family Fundulidae; genus Fundulus; species Fundulus heteroclitus. The sequence goes on along the minus strand of NC_046384.1, from coordinate 19,222,647 downwards.
CTAGAGAACTTAGTAATTTTCCAGTGCTTATAGGGCAGACTATGACACATTCTTGCTGTTCAGACCCTTGTAAAGGTACCAAAGAAAACCCCCGCTGATGTAAGGCTCCTTTCAACCAGTTGACTGTCAGAGTGCATCAACGTCTTTGATTTATTATCATTAAAATTATTAACAACAGCAGGAACAAAAGCGTTAGCAGTTTTGAAGCCAACTTTTTGAAAACCTTGATAATTGTAACTAGGGCTGAACAATTAATTGCATTTTCAATGTAATCGCGATTTTAAAAAAAAATGCAATTTCCAAATCGCAGTCTGCAATTTTTGGCTATTAACAATCAGTGAATTAGACACGTCCATTAGGTGTCCTTAAAATGTTTAAAGTGGATTTGCTCCACATGGAAGGGAAGACAGTTGCAGCAGTGAGATAATCTAATTATTTTACTTGTATTAGAGTTTATATAATCATAAGTTCTGGTCAATCAGTTTAATATAATGACTGGCTACACTTTATGTTCAAGGCTTGATGTCCAAATCAATTAAAAGCTGTTCTCTTGAATAATATTCTGATTAATAGAAACATTAAAAGTTCTTGTTTTAAATAGTCCTTCTTTACAAACATCTTTTTTTAGAGAACATTTTTCTTGCTTGTGGTTAATGCAGACAAAAGTCAAAATTGCAATTTTGGTTGAAATATATTGTAGGCAGAACGCAATTATTTCTGCTCCGAGTTTAGATGCTGCGGGTCTTTTAGAAACTAATCCGCACGGCGAGGAAACAGACTGATTTGTTGTTTGTATATGTTTGAAAAGACGTGATAAATTAAACTGGGGAAAAAATCGCATTAAATCGCAATATTAAATAAAAAAAATCACAATTAGATTATTTTGCTAAATCGTTCAGCCCTAATTGTAACCAGCACGTGGCTAAAATAACCAATGCTTCCAATAGTTTTTGTTAATTATGCTCCTCTTTGCTCAATGATGACAATAAGTCATCGTAAATTTGAGCTACCTGTAATCAGCTCATTAACGCTAACTGGTGATGAAGGATTTGAGCTAAATGTTGTGTTGATCAGACAAAGGCACTAAGGTTTACCCTCAAAGTCACTGAGGGCATTGAAGGGGGGTTGAAAGCTGACGAACACTGTGCCACAGCTGCCTAACACACGTGCATCTGTGGAAATACTGCTTTTCTGATGAGTCAGTTCCAAGTCTTGACCTGTGAGCTACTTCTCTTTGTTTTAGTCGACCTTTTACTAAAGGAGCAGATGGTCTAGTTCGTAATTGGTTGCATTTGCTGAGATAAGACCCAGACATTCTTTGCGCGCTAAAAGGATACATACGTAACGTGAAGTGCGTTCACACATATAACGCACAGAAAGTATACAACCCTTGCTGAATTGCCTTGTTGGTTGCTTGCTTCATCTCTTGGTTACAAATTACCCCACTGTGGCCTACTTTCAGCATGCTGCCTGATCATGTGAGTGGGTGTTGGTTTGTTTAAACTAAATGTTGCTGATGTATTTTAAGGATATTTAAGGATGTGATCAGCATAAAATGTGTTTCAGAAATCTCTCTCTCTTTTTTTTTTTTAAATCAACTAAAATGCTTGTACTCTCCAAAAAGATGATAAATGTCACCCGTGTGTGCTTTCCAAGCGCTGAATAAACAATTTAAGGGAACCTCTTTCAAAATCAAGTTGTTACAAAACAAGAGCAAACTGGATTGGACATTGGACTTATGAACAGTTTTGCGTCTGAACATTTGAGTCACTAGTAACCTGTCCTGTCAATTCCTTTATTTCAGAGTATTATAATTGAAGGACTGAATATTGCATATAATTTTTACGCTGATGACGGTCTACTTTTGAGACTTTACCAGCAAACTCTTTTGACGTGAAACCATGGTTTGCACGAGATGTTCTTCACACGATAGCTTCACGCATTTGCTGCAGATTTGTCTGGGTTGCAACCATGATGTGAATTTGCCATTACATAGCCCAAAGGTGTGATATTTATTTGTAATATGGCGATTATGCAGGTTTTTGGAGTGCAGTGAGCCCAGTGTCTTGTTGAAAAAAAAAACAAGTTGGACATGATTCGAGCCTTGTTACATAGTGCAGTGTCCTGCTGGAAGTAGGTGTCTCAACATGGCTTTTCATAAAGAGGTCATAAAGGGATGGACATGGTCGGCAACATAACTCAATAGTAGTGCTGTGGTCTTAAAACAATGCTCAATCGATACTAAAATAGCCCCCACACCATTGAGTATTTTTGACACGATTCAATAAACATGAAGGCAAAAAATTTAAAACCTGTGTGTGAGGTGAAACAGTTCAGATGAATCAGCTCATTTAGGTCTGAGGCTATGGATCTCATCTGCAAAAAAAGTGGAACTTCTTCCCAAACAAAGAAATTTGGGTGTCTCGTTTATTAGTACTAGTAGGATAGAGCAGAAGCACAACAGACCGATCTCCAATAATAAGGCTTTTGCTCTGGTCTGCCACATTGGAGGAGGAGCTAAACTAAGACGAACCTCTTGATTTACGGTGTGAATGCTTTATCTCTGGCCGTAAGATTAAGATTATGAACAAAGAATAAGATTCCTAAGTGATTCATAGAGTGGCTTGGCTTTAGTTTAATGCTACAGTCGTCCAGACGAAGCTGAGATTTGAGCCCATGCTTCTCCACATTAAGAGGAGTCGGCTATGGTGGTTATCTGATCTTATTAGGATGCCCCCTGAGCTCCTCAGGATGGATTTGAGGGTATGTGGAGCATATTTGTAAGCAACTGTTTTTTTTTCTTCTTCTCAACAGAGTTTGTAGTGAGAGCAGTAAAATCTCAGAAACAGAATATGGGATCCTCTTATTTTAAAAATTTCATTCGGGACCACTTATTTCTGAAATAATTCAGCCTTTTTACTGTATGCGAGTGTTTGCTTATTTCAGTGACCTCCAGGAATCTCCTCGAGCTTTGTTAACTCACACCCTCGTTCTAAAACCGCCCCCCCCCCCTGCTTTCTGTACTCGTCTAACATTCAGTGGGACTTGTGTACTCTGTGTAATTTTTTTTTCCACATTTTTCTTTCTCCAGGTGATGTTTAAAGCTAAAGCCAAGTATTCACCTGAGCTCACCAAATACAAGTAAGTCCTCTAATTGTTTAGGAATGAAAAAACAGGGCATTCTTGAATAATTTTGATAATTGATCACAATCATCACCCTTTATACTGCGTTCTTCTGTGGATATAGGGTCATTTGTACTTGCGGATATAGTCGTTTCTTATTTTTACCCAACTTTTCTCTCCTTAGGGTTCCTCTGCGTTTGTTCTTCCTGTGTCTCAGTATATTTTTCCTGGTGGTGAATCTAACGTGCGCGTTGCTAGTTCAAGGAGCTCTGATGCGCTCTGAACCACCAAGGTAGGCAAACATTTTTAGTCATTTCATATCCGAGCTTACACAACACAGGTTTTCTCTTGCATCTTGAGTAAAAAGAAATTCCCGCGCATACTCGAATGTGTCATTGTAAACTCTTTGTCGTACAGTGACGGGAGGATCAGACATGCCGTCCTGGCTCGGGTCCTGATCAACGACAGTCTCTTTGTCCTGTGTGCCATATCTCTTGCTGTGTGCATCTTCAAGATCGCCAAGATGTCTTCTGCCAACGTTTACCTCGAGTCTAAGGTAGATAGAAAGGCATGATTTTCTTTTGCTTTTTGTTTTTTAGGAAAATTCTTGTAAAACTGCATTTTTAGACATTGGATAAAGCGCTTTTTCAAAGTTATGTTCTGTTGGACAACATTTGACTCTTCTCTAAGTTAGCGGAACTTGGCAATATAACACTAAGAACAGGAGAATTAAAAAATTATTAAGGAACTGACCCTGGGACCAATCAGTTTTTCATTTGGAAGTGGGAATTTCCAAATGGGAAGTCAGAGAATTAACCAGAACGCCCCCAATAGTCAGAACTCTTAATTTAGAAACATGGAGATTTTTTTTGCCTACCCCAAGTTGAAAATCAAAATGGCTGCTGTATTTTAAAAGTCAGACATTTAAAGTCCCAATCTGGAAAATTAACTGGAATGCTATCAGAAGTCAGAACTCTGATTTGGAATGGCAAAAGTTTGTCTCCAACTTCATTATCTAAAATGGCTCTGTCGCGTTTGAATGGCATTGATAGTTACGGTAATACAGTAAGCAGTAGCATATTCACTTTGACTCTGACAACATGCTGCTGCATTGTTTGAATGTACAAAATGCAAAGAAATAAATCATTAGCTTGTACCGCTAACTTTGTTAGCCTGGTTGTTGAGCACAGCTACTAGCAAATCCCACAAGTTTTTTGACTTGTATCTGGAACAAATGGACATAATTGTAAGGTCTGAGATCCAACTTCCAAGACAAATGAAAAGTGCCAAATTTTGTTCACCATTTTAAATATAATTTACATATTTTGTGTGTTCTTTTTTCAACTGTTTTGGAGCCAGCCACAACGAGGCAGTTGATTTTATTCTGCTGCAGCTGTCATTTCTATCTACCTTTCAAGTCCAAATACTGTGGGTGAAAATTCATTGCCTGGTTCAAATGTCATATATACAGGAAGCAGCTTGTAAACCAAGCTAACAGCCTGACAGTCCTAATTCTCACTAAATCCGTGCTTACTATTAGCCGCTAGCCAGAGCGTCTTGACGTTTCTCATTGAAATGTATTGGAGAAAATGTATTAGCACTCACATGTATAAGCCCTCCCAAAACATGGTAATATGCTTAATTTGTGTTTCTGTCTTATAATCAGTCAGTAATGCTTGTTGGCCAAGATGAAGTGTTTTGGAGCTGTAGCTTGTCCTGACGCAACGTATCTCCCTGCCAGGGAACATCAGTGTGCCAAGCGACTGCCGTAGGGGCTGTGGTGATTCTCCTCTACACTTCCAGGGCCTGTTACAACCTAGTGGTGGTGACCCTGTCGCCACAGGACAGACCCAACCCCTTTAGTTATGGCTGGTACAGCGTCTCGGATCAGGTGATGCCACATCTGTGTTCAGTTTTCACAGTGCCTCGCAAAACTGTTCATACTGCTTGAACTTTTCCACATTTGGGTCACACGACAGCCAGACATTTTAAACGCGTTTCATTGGGATTTCAAGCGGCAAACCAAGACAAAGTAGTGCATAACTGGAAAATGTTATTGATGGACATCGTTGCAGGGGGGCTGAATACAAATGCACACCACACACATTTCTATTTGTAAAAACATTCGGAAACCATGCATTTCCTTCCTCCTCACTCTGATGCACTCACTACCTTGTGTTGATCTGTAATATGAAATTCCAGTAAAATACATTGAGGTTAGTGAGAAATATGGAACAGCAAATATTTTATGTAGCTGGGGTGTTTTGAGTGCAGATACGACCTATGTTTGGAGAATTAGTGAAGGAGTGCTTAGCAGCGTAAAGGGCTTTGTCTGGCTATAAATAACCATGTCTGTGTATCCTGACCTACATCAGAGAGGGTGCAGGCCTTGAGACAGACAACGCATTTTGAAGGATTTCCTTCTGCATACTTGTGGCTGTGTGTCGTACAATATAGACCTAAACTATCATTCAATAATCTGGCTTTAAACACGATGACTTTATTCTCTACAAATCAGCTGTCATCCCAACAAGGTAGCATGATTTTACTTATTTTCATGTCAATTGTTGAACATTGGTGTGTCTCTGATTGATGTTATGAGTCCTGTATTTGATTTAGGCAAATTTTCTGTGAGATGTTGGATGAGTTTTAGCAGTATGAGAAATATATATTCACGTGCCACTTATCATGTCTGTGTTGTACATTTTGAGTCAGTATATAAATATCAGACTGTATAAAAAAAGTATCCTGATCTATCCAAAAAAGCAGCCACAGTGAAGTGGTATAATGGCCAGCAGGGAGAGAGACTAGTAATTGCACAAACAAGTTCACTTTTTAAGAACTTGAAGAAATAAAAACAGTCTGGATTTTTTTTTCTAGAAAACTTCATAAAAAGATCATGTCTGTTTTTTTTTTTGTTTGTTTTTTTAATATTCAACTACCCTTAGGTAAAATGCAGCAATTAGGGCTTTTTGTGTGATGGACCAACACAAATTAGAAGTAATTGGTAAATGGAATAGAAAAGACACACGGTGCTCAAAGACTCTTGCAGATAAAAACGTTGTGTGGCGGGAATCTTAACACTGCACATGACCCTGAACACACCATGCCCACAGTGAAAAAAGCTGGTGCCAGCATTATGCTTTAGGGAGGCTTAAATTAGAAATGTAAGAAAACATTTGAAGTGCGTTGCTCATTTATATTTAGTCTTCCTGAGTTACTATTTTGCACGTCTTTTGGGGTATGTCTCTACCAGCTTTGCCCAAATATGGATTTAGGTCAGATTGGACGGAGAGCACCTGTGAATATCAACTTTCAACACTTGCCACAGATTCCCAACAGGATTTAGATGACTTTAACTGAGCCATTCTAACATATGAATATACTTTGATCTAAACCATTCGCTTCTCTTCTTTTCTATTCAGAATAAGGGGAACTGAGTATGAATTAATGCGTCTCTTTTCACATCACTATTTTAGTTGACAAATAGTGTCATACTACTTCCCAGTTATGAACTACTTTGTGTTAGTCTAAATCTCAGTAAAATACTTTGCAGCTTGTGGTTGTAGCTTGAAAAATATGACAGATGAATCCTTTTACAAGGCATTGTAATTCCACTCTCAGAACAATGTTTTTTTTTTTTTTTGTTTCTCTCTGTTTGCTCGGTTCAGTATTCATAGTGCAAAATGTGTGTGTGTTTGTGTTTTCAAAGGCCGACATACAGAAGATCAGCGGTGAAGCCTACATTGTGTTTGGGATTATTTTGTTCTTCTGGGAGCTGCTGCCCACCAGCTTAGTGGTGGTTTTCTTTAGAGTCCAAAGACCCCACCAAAACCTGGTAAACTGATCAACTCGGAGACAAGTCATGGTGTAGACCTTCCTCACAGCTTGAACCGATGTCCAAAGTGGACTAAATTCCTCTGCGGTGTGTCTTTCAGGCCCCGGGTGGCATGATCAACAGCCACAGTTTCAGCTCCAGAGCGTATTTCTTTGACAACCCCCGACGGTACGATAGTGATGATGACCTGTCCAGGAGCATCAATAGCAGATCTGATCGGGCGAGGTGAGCACACACACAATGTCCGTAATTACCAGAACAGAAAGAACCAAAACCAATAAAAGCTTAATATGTAAAAGTCAACATGCACCAAAAGACAGTTTCCTGTGGTTCAGTATGTCTGTTGGTGATATACACCATACAGACAAGAACAGCATTGTTATGGAGGAAGTATTTCATGTTTTCACATTTTGTCTACAAACACTAAATATTGAAAAGGGAAGTAATGTTAAAAACAAACTGACTTTTTAAAACTATAATAACTAATTTGATCTGTAGAGAGGATGATCAGGGCTGGCCTTTGTTTCAGGAACTGTAGCTAACATCTCTGCAGACCTCACGCACCCTGAACACAAACTGTTTGGACTTTTACCGTTGGGTTGGCGCTACAGAGTGCTAATTACATAATTTATGTGAATTGTGAGGACTAATTCGCCCAACAACCGAACATTTTTATTTATTCACTTGTAGCTTCAGCATCCTTGAGCTTGGACTACAAAGTCGCAAAGTGAAATAAAAATGTGGCTTCGCAAAATTGGTTAGATGGACATCCATGACCTTGTTTAGCAGCTCAGCATCAAATACTTTGACGTTATTGTGCAGAATACGTAACAGGGAATTGAGAAAACGAACAGATTGAAAAATATGACCCAAACAGAATATAGAGATATCTACGCAGCACCTTGAGAGACTGAATTCAGTTTTTCTGCGCTCCCAGAGACTCCAAGTACACAGAAAAATGATTTAAGGGCTAAAAAGGTGGATGCTGCATGATATGTTCCCTTTTAACAGTCAAAGTTCCTGCTGCCATGCATACCTGCACCAATCCAACTATGAGTTCCTCTTTTATAAAAACAATGTATAGATACATATTTTTAAAAAATCTATTTATATTTCTCTTTTTATATAGATTTACACTTTAAATCTCTTCTTTGGGGTCAAAGTGGAACTAAAGTCAAATTCCTTGTTTGTGCACACAAACCTGGCTATTAAAGCTTATTCTGATTCTGCCCTCTCACAATAGGACATCGTCAATACACTCTACACTGTGTTTAATTACATCGCATTACTGCGCAGTTTTGTTCTTTGGCCAACTTGTTTTTTTCAATAACCTCATGAATAATTGACTTTTGATAACCTTTTTATCACTCTCATTCCCAGTCTCCTATCCACCACGCCTCAGTTGGCAACATCCAGCTGGTACGGCTCCATCCAGCGCAACGGGAGTTTAGCACCAGGGGTGGCCTCCGCACAGCAGCCACCACCTTCCACGGCGCCGCTCCTGTTTGCCCAAGAAAACATTCAGAGTCATCATCATCACCATCACAATTACTACTCGACCCCACAGAACAACAACTACCAGCATCATCAACACAGTAACTATTATTCCACGCCGCAGAATTATTACTGCGGATCGCAGACGTATTTCTGCACCCCACAAAATTGAACAGGAACCATTGTAGACTTTGGACGAGACAGATTACAAATGATTTCCTTCTTTTGTCCCACTTTCCTTATCCTGCTGCATCAAACTTAGTATTTTTCAATTAAAAGTCCTGCCCACACAACTGCTTCAACAGCTGTGTAAAAATGTGGCGACATATTAAGCAGGAAAGTCGGAACAACAAGACCACCAGCTTTTTTGAGAACATCAGCACAGATGAGTAGCATTTACCAACCCCAAATGGATGGAAAGCATGAAAACTGAAAACATTTCTCTCAAAATCTTTGGTAAGGGTAAAATCGAGACTGGAATTATTAGTGACCAGGAAATCATTCCACTTTTAACTTTCAATGGTTTGGAAACATGAAAGCTGCGTAGCAGCCACTTGTTTGAGACTCATTTGCTATTCCTAAAGCTGTCAGTCAACAGTTCAGGCCAGAGCGACACTGTTCTCAAACAAAATGTTTTAGTCCTGTTTGAGCTTTTTTAACTCAAACCAATATGAAACTAAAATCAAAATCTCAAAATCAAGTATAATATTGTAATGTTGAACCCAATGTATTGCTTTTATTAAACTGTGATTGAGTTCTGTTGCTACACAGAAAAAATGGGGAAAGTTTTTGTTAGGAATTAGCTCATGCTAACTTGCTGATAGCTGCTGAAGCAGGGAGTTAGCATTGCTACCAGTTAGCCAAATTAAAAAAAATTGAAAACAAAAGAAATTACTGACCTTGTGTCACTAAAGTCAGTTCATTTCTTTTCTCAAACTGAGACTGAACTCTGGTGACACAAAGTAAAAATTGTTAAAAGCATTGTTAGGGATTAGACAAGTTCACAGCGAGAAAATTTGAAAAAATGTCATAAGCTATTAGCCAGTGCTAATTTGCAATTGACTGCTAAAGTCAGGAGTGTTAGCACGGTTAGCAGTTAGCCATTACAAAAAAAAACTATGAAAATCTAAAATGGACAAAAAGTTAACATTGTATCGCTGAAGCCAATTTATTATTCTCATCAAACTAGGATGAAGTTCTGATCTAATACAAGCGCTAATTTGCCGGTGTTAAAAGAAAAAAAAAGTTTAAAAAAGAGATTTGTAGAATTGTGTTGTTGCATGCATATTACTGTTATCAACTTGACCTGAATTATTTTACAACACAAAAACCAAAGTGTAAATAAAAAAAAGTAAGGAACTAGCCAGAGCCAGCTGGCTTGATAACGGCTGTTGAAGCTGGGATTATTAGCCCTGTTAAATTAGCGAAAAGGGAAAAAATATTAATTTAAAACTAAAACAATTGGTAATACTGTGTCATTGAAGTCAATGCAATCATTGTAATCAAATTTGAAGAGAATTCTGTTGCAACACACAAAGTGTTAAAAAAAATATGAAAAAATGAGCAAGCACATTACAGAGGCTAAATCAGACCCTCCGCAGAATTGCTCTGTGTGACATATAAGCTCTCCTGTTATCAATGTGTACTTCTTAAAGCCCATAGATCTGTGTAACATTTATATCTAGCTAGCTGCCAGGTGTGATTTGGTGTTTGCTCTCATAGCCTGGTTTCCTCTGTTGACTGACTAAACCATATCTTCAGTTTTCTTGGTCAATTATAACCAGGATTCCTTAATCATAATTACACAGTATATGAAGACTGGAGTTTGCAAATCATTTCAAGTTGGTGAATGTTTGGGTTTAAACATACAGCTTTGTCTGTTTTCAGAAAACATACCCGCATTCAGCTACAAAGTATGAGACGGAGGGATCCTTGAAGCTTATTTGTGACCAAAAGAACCTTTGTAATCAGATTTTTGTGAGCTGTGAGGCAGAAATTTGCACTTAGTGGAAGATCACCTTCAGAGAAAAAGGCTTTTGAGCCTGGAATGTAGGTTTTTCTTCTCATATCTTTATATTTTCATCTGTAATTGTATGTACTCTGTTTTATTTATCCTACGAGGAAGGAAATGTCAATGTGCCATCACATTTTGTCATATAAAAAAAGTTGCATTCCTTAAAGAAAATATTTTTGCACAAAAATTAGTCAAATAATGTATGCTTTGTCTGTTTCCATGCAAATCAGTTTTATATGCGTGTTGCGATATTTTTATTGTAAGTGGTGTGTGTGTGTATTTTCAACATTAGTCTACAAGGTTTAGTCAGCTTTTATACATCACTTTTATTTTAATCAGATTTTTTTTTTCTAACTGATTTTTGTAGTTTTATGCGTTTCCTGCTTCCTTCCTACGTTTTTGTTGTTTTTACTTCACAAGTTTTCTGAATCTTATGACAGCTTGTACTTTTTTTTTTGTTTTGTCGTGTTGTTTACGGCCCACTTCTTGAACCAAAATCACTTCATCTGTGTTTAATTGCCAAGAAAGGCTCACTGATATCACGCAAACTTAAGGTCTGATCTGCGAAAGTTTCCGTTGTTTATGCTGCTGTTTGTGCTTCGAGATCTCATCGCTCGCGTCGGCGAGTTATGTCGGACTCTTAAAATCCAGTGAAAGAGCTGAAGTTGTCGTCGTTGGATCCAGCTTTTCAACAACAGCGCAAAAATGCATGTTCCCGCGTCTGTGCGCAGAATCTGTCACAATTTCTCTATCAAATCTGGTATTATTTGTGTGAAAGTGTTTTTTTTTTTTTTTTTATCGTCTGCTATACAGGAAATGCAGTGATAATTTCCCTATCAATTGTTCTATGGAACTGATGGTTATATCCGTGGCCATAATGAATGTAACCTGTGCTACAGATCACTAATGATGTATGCAAGAAAAGCACTACCATGTTTTAAACCATGTTTTAATAAAGATCTACTGCACTGTTTAGACAATAGTAGTAAATATGAAATGTCAAACATAACTGGTAATCAAACCGCTGCATAATATATTGTTTCTGCTGGTGAGAGTTTGACCGGTTCTGACCTCTCCCACCAGTATACACAGCCTGTCATGAGGCAGATTTTATGGACTAATAAGATTAGGAGGCTAATTGCTACTGAAGAGGCCCATGGGTCGGCAAGAGCATGACCGGGCAGGGTTGCTGTCCTACCTGTATGACAGGGAGCTATTCTTGAGCTTGTCACACTGTTTAGCTAGAACAAATGTAAAGTTACTCACCCTAACATTGCATTAGACTGATTATCCTGTAAAACCTGCTAAACGTGGGGTAAATGGAGATGCAGCAGGGTAAGTGGACCTTGTTTACAAATGAAAAAGTTGGTAAAACGGAAGGCTATGATTTCAAAGGAAAACCATAAAAAGTCAGGTTTGCTGTGTGGTGGTAACAAGGCAACAACCATGTCTCAAAGCCAGGTCATACATTCAGTTGGAAATCTGTGGAAGGCTTGAAAATTGAGGCCCCATCCAATCCAACTGAGTGTGTAATGTTTTTAATCAGTAAAAGGGTAGAGCTGCTGGTCACACCCCAAAGGACCTTCCACTTCACTTTTTAACCTACTCTGGATGGACCCATCACTTAAATTTTGAATTAAACATATTGAAATCTCACAAAATGTGTTATAGGTGTATAAACACTCACAGGACATTAGCAAAAGTTGAAGCTTTTCCTTGATGTGAATCATAAATTACACTGAAAATAGCATCTTTTTTTTGGTTAGGAAATAGAAATGTCTCACATTATCAAAGTGCAATCCATACAGCATGAAGACAAATTCGGGACAAATAATTTGAGACATGGGAGTTTGAAATCATCCAAAAATGAAACGGGGAAACTCAACATAAGTAAACAATGAAGACATTAATCTGCATCCATATCTGAAAGACTCTGGTGAGTAAGGGTGTGATAAAAACAAGGTAATGCTTTCCCATTGTTAAAGTGCAAAATGTAATCTGTTAGGTATATAAATATGACACATGGTTCAAAAAGATCATTTTATTTTTCATTCCTACTCTTTTTAAACCCCCCACATATTTTTTTTTATAAACTCTGTCCGATTCTTGAAAAAAATATTTAGTTTACACCTGAAATATTCAGAGTTGAAAGCTAAGACCCAATGAAACATGGTACCATAAAATAAATGAAAAATACTTAAGGCATCTCCGTCATCAGGCCTTAGAATTAGCACACAAAGTGGACCAACACCAGCCATACTGTGCCCAAACCACAACACACATGTCCAAGAATAAACTGGCTTCACATTATTCCAATTTCAGTACAAGGCACTGTAATCTCTCCTGACAATACCTAAACTCTCAGCTTTCAAAGTTCATCATCATCAACAACACTGCTGTCCAGGGAAGTGAGGCTCATAGATCTCTGAAGCAGGAGATTGTGCCTCTGTCAGGATTCTTCCTGGTTGATGACATGATGGTATCCCCTGTTGCTGCTGGACTCTTTGTGCCGGCAAATGACACCGAGGATGATGGCGATAAGGACCACGAGCAGGCAGACTGACAAGGCCAGGATGAGGATGACTTCTTTAAAAAGAAAAAGACAAAGGAAGCAGTTGAGGATCCAATCGAACCGATCGCTGGTGTTGACAGCAGTGGTGTGTGAGAATCTCACTTCTGTCTCTCTCCTGTGACGATAGCTGGCACTCCTTGTCCCTGTCGTCTGCGATGGACGGCTTTGTGATCCTGACAAAGTCCTCTAGGGGGCAGTCAAGAGCGCACCCTGGCAACTGGAGTGGGTACGGGTTCACGCTCGAGTCGTTACGGAAAAACATCGACACCGACGTAGCGCTGAGTGCACACACAGATCCAAGAAAGTTTAAGATGGAATTAGTTCATTAATGGGCTCCCTGATGCTAGATACTCTCAAACCCATTTTTTATAGATATATTCTGTATAAATATACATATATATTTGATACATTCAGCTACAGTACCAACCCGTTCTCTTCTCTGTACAATTCAATTATGTGACAGGAGGCGTAAGGCGGCTGCTTTCCATTGAACACGTTCAAGCTGGCCTGAAGAGCAGCTACGGTTGTGTCATGCTGTGGGGAGACACATTTACAGCGACCATTAGACGGTGCTGAGTGTTTAAATTAAAGCAACTAAAACCGATGTAAACAATACACATCTCACCGCTGAGAGCATCATCAGTTTGAGCTGTTGTTTTGGGTCTGGGACCGCCATCTTGGTGAGATTCTTAACAATTTCCCCAAGCAGGAGACCTGAAGGAGGGACAGCAGCTCTCGTGTTTCAATTTAAGCCTTCCTGATAAGGCATGCATAAATGTTTTTACACCACATTTCACAACCAGGTTGACAGGACCCGTATGATCACATCGAAATAATACAGAATGTAGTTTTGAGATTATGATTACATTTGCTGCTGGTCATATAATTAGAGCCTCTTAATCTCCTTTACCAGCGCTATGAACCCTTAAGGTATCCCACAATCCTTTGCGTGACATGACATAAGCACAGGCCCCTCACAAAAATCAACAAAAACGCCTGGAGAGAGGAGAGTGTGCATTTGTAGTTCATTTTCGGAAGGCTGTAGGCCCGGATTTGACTTCACATCCTCCATGTGCGTTTCCGTCCTGTAATGACGTCAGAGTTAAAGGCTGTCCGAATTCAGCACAGCAGTCTGAAGCTCCTTTCCTCCCCACAATAGAGTCCTTACTGTTGACCCCTTGAAAGGTCTAGGAAAGAGAGCTAGGAGCTACTATTAAGGGTATTCGGATGGAGCCCGATTAAAAAAGGTTTTGGTCAAATATCCTGATTGGTCCAAATTATCGTGCTCGCTCAAACGTTAGCTGCTATCAGCAAGACCGTTGACGCTAGTTACCTTGGTATCACATCACAACCAGAGACGTTAAATAGTTCCGCTTTTTACTATAAAACAATTTTTATAGTGAAAAAACATTAAAGTATTAATAATTGATATAATATGCATTTGTTTCGCAAGTATAAGCGGGATAAAGCCATTCGAGGTGTCCATTATCAGAAATGAATGGACTTTGTGTCGGACAGTGCATGCCTTCGCATCGTCCATTCATTTCTGATAATGGACAGCTCGTCGGGCATTACCCCTTACTCATTACACAGACCAATATATTTCAAGTGTTTATTTCTTTTTGTTTTGATGATTATAACTGACAACTAATGAATTTTCTCTGGGGTTAAGGTCAGGTGAGTTTGCTGCCCATCAAGAACAGTGACACCAATGTCCTTAAACCAGGTACTGGTAGCTTTGGCACTGTGTGCAGGTACCACGTCCTGTTGGAAAATGAAATCTGCATATCTATAAAGCTACTCAGCAGCAGGGAGCATGAAGTGCTCTAAAACGTCTTGGTAGACATCTGCGTTGACCTTTGACCTCAAACACTAGCAGATAAAATGGCATCCCAAACCATCACAGACTGTGGAAACGTTACTCTGGACCTCAGGCAACGTGGCTTCTGTACCTCTCCTCTTTTCCTCCAGACTCTGGGACCTTGATTTCCAAAGGAAATGCCAAATCTACTTTAACCAGACTTAGATATCAGCCTGAGTGTAATAATGCATATAATATACAAGTTTAACATTTTGAATGTATTTACTGAAAAAATGTTTTCATGATGACATTCTAATTATATGACCAGCACCTGTATTTCGCCAAACCAACTTGGCTACTAAGGCAAAAATGAATTGCTCCCTTCCTTGTTAAATCATGACTCAACTGATTAACCGAAAATATTGGGTTCCAACTACACTCAAGTGTGATTACTGATGGAGCTGCGCAACCAGGACATCACTTAAACAGCCCCTTTCTGACATCTAGACGGCATCATAATCACTTCTTAGGTTCTTCAGCTAGATGAATGTTTAAAGCACACCGACAAGTCCCCCTCAGAATGGCAAAAAACCAAACAAACAAAAATTAAATAAAGACTTTGGTGAAGCCTAGTCAATGTGGGGACTTAAACATGATTGAGGTGATGTGGCGTGACCTTAAACATGCAAGAATCAAAATTATTCAGCCAAGAAGAGTGGGCCAAAATTATTATCAGTCATGGCAAAAAGTGGATGGCAGCTATTGTTCTCAAGAGTAACGCTTAGAGCAACGCAATTACTTTGTCACACAGAGCCAGGTTGGATTACCATTTTCCTTTGATTAAAAAAACAAAACAATTATAAGTTTAACAAAACGTGGAGTTCTAGGTTCCCTGTGTGTACGTACCTCCCTGCAGGCGACTCTTCTCTTGTTGTTTGTAGACCCCAAATATGACCTGCAAACATTCAACATTTAATGACCACCGCATTAATCCTCTCCCACACTTTAACAGAAATTGTGGAGAAAAGCCAAGGACCTTCTGTATCTCCTACCTGAAATCCAAAATCTTTGAGAAACCTGAGCTGGTCCATGACGTCGGGAGTGACCCAGTCGGGAGCTGACATGTTGTGACGGGACTGAGGACACACAAGCAGAGAGGAGGTCAAGCAGGTTCATGTTGAGCCACGTTCCTCGCATGTAGGCGTTATTCAGGCCCGATTTTCAGCTAGTTGCGACCACTTAATCCAGCCATGCTTACTTCTGTGGGGGCCGATCGATCACGTGCCCAGATAAAACATGTCCTAAATTCAAAATGAGGTACATTTAAGATGAATTTGTGAAAGTATCTTACTATTCTGCCAACAACTAAACTTTTCAGTCAGTAAATCATCTTGTAGAGTGTCTACAACACCTTAACATCATATATCCATCCCCATGCTCACCAGCTGACTGCTATTATTTTTTAACCTAAATAATATATGCTTTTCTGTAGTTTCTGCCTTAAATTTTCTCAAAAATTAACGGTGCACCTTATATATGATTACCATTGTGCTTACTAACCGATTTTATATGGTACGATGCGCTCAAAACTCTGTTAAAATGTGTAAGTAGGACTTTGGTTAGTAACGGAGCTGCTCCCCTCAATGGATATTCGGAGCATTACGGTACACTGTGTCACTACCTGATAGGACCCCTGAGCTGTCTACAAGACTGCCTGACTGTAATGTCAGCTCGAGTACATGCTGGCAACAATAAACCAATTAAGTTAATTCAATATAAAAAAGTGTTTAATGCGCTTTATAATCCGGTATGGCTTAAGGTCCAAAAAAATATGGTATATGTCAGTAGCTCAGTCTGGTTGCATACAAAGTTTTTATGATAGATTATCACGTCCTGCTGCCGCATTAGTTGGTATTTTGGCGTTTTATGCTTTCTTTTTGCTCAATTTGTTAATAAATATAGCCTTTCGTGTTTATTTACAATTTTAACAGAAGTACGTACTGAAAGGTCCAAGATCCAGTGGGGGGGGGAAAAAATGCAAAAAAAAAAATAGGATTTCAAGAAGGAAGAGACTGGAATGTCGCTGGGAATACAGTATGAACGTTGGTGTTCACTGAAGCAGACACTAAACCTGCCGGGGCTCAGATGTGACCACAGAGTTGACTGACCTGAATAAATGTTCTCACATGAGGCTCTTTAAGTTGCTGTAGATGGGTGTATTTAATTAATAATGGTTGGTCTCCAATCTAAAGAGGATCAGGCTTGGTCCAGCATTATTGTTCTTCCAAAAGTTAAAATGATTGAACACTGACAAACCTCAGAATGGAAGACGTCCGCGTTGTAAAGACCCGCCCTACTCTCTCTCTGATTGGCTAATGTCCCAGCTCTGCCAGGTTTCAATGGTTGAGAGCCGCTTCTGTTTAAAACCTTGAATAAAAAGGTCTAAGCGGAACCAAGAGGATCCATTTTTTGCGGCAATTTTCCAAGTGAAGGAAATCCGTTGCACTGGTTAACGGACAACTTTAACCAATGCACTACAGGGGAAGATTTACCATAAGACTTCTACTTAAGGACAATTGTTTCGCTATTCTTTGTTGGAAATCTGCAGATGACAGATTTGTATTTTGTACTGCTGTTCAGCATGAGCATGACTAGTCATTTAGCACAAGCTAACGCTACTGATAGGCTAGCGTTACCCCGGCAGACGTCACAAATTTCCAAAAAAAATCCCAGACGACCTGTCCACGGCAAAAGCTGTCCCTGGACATTCCCTCGACTTTAAGGTTTGATAAATGATTAAAAGGTGTACGGCTGTACTGTTGTGCATCTGCTGGCAGCCATTTTCGTGTGTAAAGTCTGAATGTAAACACCGAGTCCGGAGGCGCAGCCAGCTACCGCTTATATGCATGAAATAAAAACGGCACATTTTAAATTAGCTTAAAATAGTCGAAACAGGGGAGGTGAAAGAATTGTACAAAACTTTTAATGAACATGTTTGGTATAGCCCATAAACCTGTCCTAAATGTTTAAAGGAAGCAGAATAGGTCACCTTTAAATGTTGGTTTTACTTGTATATGCTGGGATTTTTACCTCGCAGAAGAGTGTGTCGTACACACTCCACACGGTTTCCACACTGGCTTTCTTCAGTCCTGTTTTATTTATTACCAGCTCTATCAAGTCCTAAAGAAGAAGAAGAAGAAAGGGGTGTAAACAACATCAAATTAAGTGTCCCTAACATGTTTTATTTAAATGGAGGAGGAGAAAAGATGTACCTGGTATGCTGTTGTAACATTAAGAAATTCTGCCGTGTGCTCAGTCTCATTCATCAGCTGTTTGTAGCGAGGACAGTCTCCCAAAGGAAACGAGAGCAGCTTAGAGAGAGAAACAATAAGTACACAGAATCAGACCTCTGCAGTTTTTCTTTTGCACATCTGATAAAACCCATTTTACCTATACCAACCCTTTCTTCGCTCTGCGGCACCGTGTGCACCGGTATGGGCTGCCACTTTAAACCGGGTCTAAACATCTGCCGACCTTTAGGGGGGTAGAGACCTACACAAAAGCACGGGACGATAAAGGTTAAGGCACAGGATCAGTTGGAGCACAGGACATGGAAATAACCAGGATCCTCATGTTCACACCTGCCAGGTTGGCCTCGGCGCTCATCAGGGTGCGATCATAATCTGTACTACGCACTAATACCTGGCGAAGAAGAACAAAGATGCTTTCAGGTGCCCGTTAATCCTCAAACGATCCGGAAGAAAAGGGGCGGTTTTATCTCTCACCTCGTGACGGTGGTAGGATTCATTTAGGAAGTTCTTGTACCGCGTCCTCAGAAACTGGCCCAGCTCGTAATGCTGTCTCATCCCCTCCTTAAGACGCAAATAGCAGAGAAAACTGTGAAAATCCAGGTTGGTTTTAAAGCTTTTACAACCATCAGAACGGTCATCCAAACTCTCGGCTGATTAATTGCAACAATAGAAATGTAATTCCATGTTGTAAATGTCACATGTAGGAAAAGAAGAAGTCACTGCCTGTTCTGTTTCTGGCAAAGAACAAGATAAAATGAATGATATGATGTCTGGGACGAAACATACACAGATTATAAAAGACAACACTTCAAAATTAGGCAATAGAATCACTGTTAACAGCATTGTTTAGGGAATATAAAACGTTGCTGAACGTTTCGTTAGCAAATCTTTCAATGTGTATAAATGAAACTGTTGAAAGTTAGTGGAAACAGGAGTGAAAATGAAAATCTTCGACTCATACTAGTCGAGAAATAGAGAGAACATAATCAGCGTCGTGCACTGACCGCTGACTGGCTGAGATTAAAAAGGCCACCACCAGCCAAGAGGGGACCCCACACTGAGGAAGTACTTGCATAAATCACATGACCTCCACATGTAACTTGACTTAAAGCCAACAGTTATCGTTATGGGCCGGTCCTAATCTGGAGAGAGGAGGCCTAAAGAGTGAAACTAATCTGTTTACCTGTGACAGTTGCCCAAAGCCCTGGGGCCAGGCATCTTCTTTGTAGGGATCAGTAGGAAAGGCTTTCACTGGCGATCTGTCACCATGTCGAAACAACTGGGGGGGAGGAGAGAAGAGACATGTAACCAGAAAGGACGCTCCGGTTCACTTTGGATGTAGCAAGAACAACAGTGGGTTATTCTCTTTAGCACATCATTAGTAAAAATATAATTTAAAAAGGTGAACAGCAAGGAATTTAATTGAAAAAGTGAAACTCATAGAGCCATCATAGGATATATTTAAATGGGTTATTTCTCTATTATTATGGCTTCAAGCTAATGAAAGTTCTGTTTCTCAGAAAATTAGCACATGTGTATTACTTAACACCAATAAAAAGGGGATTTTAAAAAACAGAAATGTTATGACAAGGTCCACACCTGACTGCTGACTTTACAGTTTTCCAACAGCTAGTCAATGACCCAACCAACAAGGAAGTCTTTGCTAAAGAAGCTGACTGTTCAGAACCTAGAGAGTCGCTCGAGGTCACATAACCTATCCAAGGTTAGGGCAATATGAGCTCAGTAACAACAAAACTAAACAGATATGACACCCATGTGACCAGACATATTTTTGGTTCTGATGTAGGATTTAACCTTGAGGGTTGAACGTGGCCTTGTCTCCATGACTTCTCAGTCTACTGGTCCAAAGCGGTCCACTATCAGATTCCAAAACACAGAGGGAGACTGTTTAATTTGGCGACAGTGCAGTGTTGCCAGTGGCCCCACTCTCTCCATCCCCGCTGACATCTGCGGATGCTTTCTGAACTGTTGGCCGGTTGATAACATCAAGGACAATGGCCTCTGGAGAGTGTTCACGGAAATATAAACACTTTCACCCAAACAGACACACATAACTGATGCTCACAACAACATATGAACTTCATGCGACTAGTCTCCAATGTTTACTCTCTGCTTATTTGTGTCTTGTCATATTTGTGCATCTCGTGCCAGAGGTTACCGGTATCCTGTATTAGGATAAAAAGTTTGAAATATGTGTTTTTCCCCCCTCATTCCTATTGTGGCCCCTATCTTTCCACAGAGTCAAGGGCAGCGCCCTGTGGGCACCGTGTAAGGCGGTGTCCTTGGCAGCATGGCCTCAGTAAATTGTCTCCCCCTGAAATGTTTGTGATGTATGTGATGGCGGTTGTACTGAAACAGGTATTTCCCTCTGGGATTATTCAAGTATTTTTGATTCTGATTCTTCACGGGTGCTAAACCTGAAAGTTACAGGTATAGCGCCCCAAGTGGCTAAACGTCACACGGTGCTGCTTTAAATCAACGTTTTTGACGATGTTCTGCTTTAATACGATGCATATCCAGCATGTAGCTCATCTTGCTGGGGAACTAAAAAAAAAAAAAACGAAATTCAATTTAAAAAAAAAAAAAAAAAAAAAAGTAGTAACTGAACCAAAAATTGAAAGTGAAACAAAACAAAACACAAAACCCAGACTCAATAAAATCTACTTCAGCTGAAACCTTTGTTCCACTTTTATCTGTGTCAGTAGTGGTGGGGGCTGAGACTGAGGGCGTTTCCAAACATCTGTAAAAACCGTGTGTCAGTTAAAAGCCAGCGGGTCCAGCCGCTTTAGAAACAGATTCTTTAAAACCAGTTTGCACAGGTCAAACCACCCACCACCACAGTAAAGCGTTCATCACAACCTAAAGGTTTATTTGTTGCCACTATGGGGTTACACAGGCTAAAAAGTCCAGTAAATTAGGTCGCTTTTTTTCTACTTCGTAAAACCACGTTAGCTGACTCTTTAAAATCGTTTAGTTTTATTTCTCACATCTCAAGCCACAAAAGGGAAGCGTTGCTTGCCTGTTCTTCTCATAATGGAACATGCAAAAACCAATGTTACCATAACAGCCACAAGAAAAAACACTATTTGTAGGGTGGATTATCTCCTGTTCTAAATCCTAATCTAGTTTGCTTGTGGTTTCAATTACAGCTCTCTAATAGGAAACTATGTGACTATAAGAATGACTACAGCCTTACGACCGTGATAAGCAAACTTAGTAACACCTGTAGAAGATGTATATGGGAAAAACAAACAAGATTTATTTGAATCATATTTTATAACTGTTTTCTTCCACAGTTTCTCTGTATATCTTCCCATCAACTCTTGTAGACTTATCTGTCCCTGCTGAAGGAAAGTGTCCTCACTGCAGGACTTTGCTACAACTATGTTCCCCTCCAGGGATGGTTTGTTCTGGGTGATGTGCAGAACAAAAAAGTCCATTTGGGTCTCAACCCTTCTTTCAAGGATTCGTCTGATTGGCTTGTGGCAAACGGGACTTACTTAGACTCTTGCAACATGTTTCTTTTAGTAATTCTTCAATGAAAGCAGGATATAAGGAGTGACTGACTAATAGTTGCCCTGCTGACGAAGCATATACCCTAAGCTGTAGATCTCTGCAGCTCCTCCAGAGGTAGTAGTGGGAATCTTGGCTGCTTTAAATGTTGTTTTATAACCTAACGTTGCTTTAAACCTCTCCACAACATAATCCCTGTAATCCTTTGTGTTCAATAATAACAGTTTTCCTTATACTATCATTAAAAGACCACCCTGTGAGCGCTTTGCACTAAATAACGGACTTCTGACTCCTGGTCAGAATCCCTTTTTGTTATGTCAGTAAGGAAATTAGCATAAGAGGGTCATACCCAGGAATCGGTATTAGCCAAGAAAAGCCTCATCAGTAGCCTCGTGAGACCATCCTGATCTCGCGAGCTTTCAAGGTTTCACTCGCAGAAACCTTGTTTGAATCTATCTGGCGGAGTCAGGTTACCTCATCAGTGCATCTCTTGACAAAATGAGAACAAACAGGTTTAGGAGTCCAAGCTGTTGCTTGGGGCTAACTGACCCAGAGTCAATAATTGGTCATCAAGATGTTTTAACATCAGCAAAAATCCCACCTTTGCACTTTAACACAACATGATTAATTTTTCAAGGCATTTCAGGTCTTCCGCCCCAGTCAGAATCCTTATCTGTTATGTTGGGGGAAACATGCCAAAAGTTGATTTGAATAGATTTCAATGATACAAACCACAAATTATCTTCTGTCATCTTGTATGCTGCATTGTTCGTGCCACATGAGAAAAGCTGATTAAAAAGATAGAAGTGAAGCGTGATATCTAAAATAAACAGGAAGTGGGTTTAACTTCAAGTCACGCTGACCATGAGTAGAGAAGACGAGAGCGCCAGGTTGGAGCTGTTGTCCTTTGAGCTCATTAACTTCTGCATTCTTGACTCCACTGTCTTAGCCGAGCAGGCTCTTCAAGTTGCTTTATAAAACCCTGTTCAAAGGTGTCTTAAACACTCTTAAACTTTACCACTGCCAAAAAAATCTATCAAAAACTTTAGACTGCTTTAACGCGTAGTGCAAGTTTAGGGGAGCCTAACGCAAGCACTAAAACATAAATATACGCCCTTATCAAAAATAACGTCGTCTAAATTAGCTTGTTTTCAAGCCGAATTAATAAGAGTCTATCAAATATGTCACAGCAGTCTAAAGGTTGCAGAAATAACACACCATGTTATCATAAGAGCAAAGGGAAGCAATATTTCACATATTTTGAAGGCATTCTGCAGCGGTCCGTCGTAAGGGACCATCCTCCGCAGCGTCGGAGCAAACCTTATCAGCACTCACCACCGTAGCATAAACCAGCTGTCTTTCAGCCGCGACTCGTCCGCATACAGAGGCCAGAGCGACCAGGAGGAGGCCCGCCGTGGACACCATGTTCCCTCCGATGCTCGTTCGGCTCTTCTGCCGGAGGAGGACAGCAGACCTTCTTCTTTTTCTTTTTCTTCTTCTGGGGTTTGATGGCGGTTGGCAGACCAACTGTTGTAGTGCATTACCGCCATCATCTGGACTGGAGTGTGGGCGGAAGACCAACAAAACATCTTCCAATCAGAAATACAACCACATTACTACTTTACTAGATTCTTCCCAATATTTTTTTCTTCAAAAATGACATCACTTGATCGTTTATTTTATTTACATCTTTTCCAAAAAATATTTTGAATTGTAAAGTTTTATTTTACTCTTTCAACTTTCTCCTCTCTGAATCATTAGCACTGCACTCCATGATCACATGCTGTACTGATCCAGGCATATTGCAATAATGACATAATCCTGTTCCATGTTTTCCAATGTTTTTAAGTGTTTTGTTAAGGCCTGTATAGCCAATTTAAACACGAAACAAGATTGACTCTATTTTTCTGCTTTCCCTCCATTTTCCTTCCGTTACATTTTTGAATATCATACAAGTATCTACCGGTATCATCTATTCCCCGATTTTCCTGCCATTTTTTTTTTACATAATTATTAATAATCATTTTAGTTTCATTTTTACTTATTGGAATCAGTAGCTCTACATTTTTTTAGATCCATCCATCCATCCATCCATCAATCCATCCATCCATCCATTTTCCAACACGTCTATCCCTTGTGGGGTCAAATTCAACTATTACTTTCTTAATATTAAGTTTGTACAAAATATGATCAATCCGTCTAATGATATCTTTCTTTGTTGAGTTATTTCATTTAATGCTTAACCAAGCATATCATGTACTTTTGATCAAACTGTTCCTCAACCCAATTTAAACTCATGAGTATTGCAACTAATTCTACTATGTAATAAGTTATCTGTAGTTCTTTTCTTCACTTATGTTATGATATGGAATATATACTGCTGCCCTGTTTCTGGGTCTTTTGATCCATCTGTAAATAATATAATTTTATCCGAAAATGTTTTATTAAAATACTGTTGTACGATGCACCATTCTGGAATTTTTTCTATTTGGACAGCAGATCTGATTGTTGCACATGATCCTGCTCCAACAGAGAGGAAAGCTCACCGTTACTCCAAAAAACGGAAGTTACAGTATAAAATAGAACACGTCAGATATGTGGAAAACACATCAGACATCCACCAATTCACGGATATGAAGGGAGTTCACATGGAAAAATCCAATACGATTTTTCATCACGCCTAAAGTCAAGAATAGATATAAGGATACAAACATGGGGTGTTGGTGGAATTGTGGATCAATGAACGCCGACCATTCTCACATATTCTGGATCTGTCCTAAAATTGTTCAATTTTGGAAAATGTACATGAAACTGTGAAGAAGATTCAGGGATATGATATTCCTATGAGTAGTGTAGTACTATATCTTTGCAATTTTAACAATATCAAAGTAAGGGTAAAAGACAGGTATCTGGTTAAGATATTGTTAATAGCTGGCAAAAAAGCTATTACGAGGAAATGGTGAAAGGCAGACCCCCCTTGTCAAGAACAATGGACTGGAATAATAGAAGAAATCTACATTATGGAAAAACTGACACATCGTCTAAGACTTCAACAAACTCAGATGGAAGAAAGGTGGAGGAAATGGACAACATTCAAGACAAAAGACAGCAACAAAGATAGAACTAAACAAACTAGACGGGACAAAGGTCAAATAGAAGAATAGCTCCCAAGCGAAAGTTTTATGTTATGTTAAGTTGAATGTGAAATGTTCATGTACACTGTATATGTAAACAAAAGTGAAAAATACTAATAAAAAGTTAAATGATAAAAAATAAATAAAACACGTCACGGCATGGTGGCAACAAAAATAGAGTATGGGGAATAAAGTGATATACTGTGACCAAGAGACAACTCAGCTATGTGAGGGATTTCGATCAACATCGCAAGACCTTGAACGGTGAAAGAAAATCTCACTTTCATAATAACTATTTTATTTCAAAAGAACACAGCACGGAAGTCACTGCATATTCGGGTTCTGCTTCCAGTTTGAAGCTTGTATTGGACTCAAATCATCAAGGGCCGCTGTCCCGCAACTTTCAGACGTGTCCCTTGCCCTACACACCTGAATCCAATGGCTGAAGTGCCTCAGTTATGGCAAACGTTTTGTTTGTCGTAAATATCGTAATTAAATGTTAAATGGGCTTGCCATACTTACATACATACATATATTTAAAGAGTTTGACAAGTGTGTTTGTACAGGTGGGCAGCACAGAATTTTGTAACGCATTAAAAAATACTCAAATGCATGAAAGGGATATATTGTTTTCACTCTTCATTATTACATAAAAGTCTGTCTCAAGTGGTTTGCATTAACAATTTTTCTTGCGATGTTTTTTGTTAAGCTCCGTCTCTCCTTTTTCATGAACTTCTGAGCAGCTGCCGTGTCTCTGCTAAAGAAAAGCTTCCCCACAGCATGTTGCTGCCACTCCCGTGTTTCACAATTGGAACAGGATGGCGAGCAGCTTTGGGTACATTTTAGACGGGGAGGCTATTACACACTAAACTTTTAAAACTTATTTCTGAAAGTTTTGAAGAAGATAAATGATTTTCCTTCACTTTTACAATTATGTCGATCCCCGGGGACTTTGTGTTGGTCTATCTTCCAAAATCTTATTGAAATACAGCTGGGGTCTTATCATGACCAAATATAAAACAAATTAGCGGGGTATGAATACTTTTGCAAGGCCCTGTTACCATCAATGACTGGGGATCATAAATAACAGATACAGTATATCTCCTTTAAAAGAAAGTCATTAATATGATTAAGTGGATCAAAACCATTCCTTTGTATTTCTGGCTGTATTAGTGTCATCACCCTGTCATAAGTTCAGTATCTCCCTGTATTTAGGTCCATATATTGTCCCATCTACTCTGACCAGCTTCGCTTTCTGCACAACATGATACCACCACCAAATGTCACTGTGGAAATGATGCACTAAGGCACTAAGGGGGATTTGCACCATCAGTTTTCTGCCAGAAATAGCATTTTGCAAGTAAGGCCTGGATACCTTAGCGAGGTATCTCAGAGCACTAACTTGTGTTGTTTTTGATATGTTTTTAATACATGTGCAGAACTTATCATTAAAAAGGTTAACCCAGCCACGAGCCTTAGAGCACTTGTTCTATTTTATTCTAAATGGATGTTTAGTTTCATAAAATGGACATGGAAACCTGGGCCTGATATATGAAGTCAATGGTAGAATATGCAAACCTGAGCCTTGAAAAACGAAATAATTTTAAGTGGATAACGTACAGGAAGCCAGAACATGTTTTTTTTTTTCTTCTTTCATGCCACTAGAGGTCAGTATTGCTGTGAACAGTTGGAACCTTTTTGGCGTGTAGAGCTATGACAAAATTGATCAAAACACGTGTCAAAAATTTGTTTTTATTGTTAAAGTCAAAGAATCAAAATTTTACAACAAACCTTCCCATATGTTGCAACTAAACTACATAAAATCACTGAAATACTCTTGAAATATTGGAGGAATTCTGCAAAAATATTGTATAAAACATACAAAACGGCCTAAAAACTCATTTCATATTTAAAAAAGAGAATATTGCCTTCCATCTAAACAACATGAAAATATAGCTGAAAACAGAAAGATAAAAATATGTCCACATAAAGACATCCACTCATGTCCAAATTTAGGTAATTCGGATTGATTAAATGGACTAATACTTCTGAGAGTCTGATTAACTGACTAGAATCAACAAGCTTTGCTGAAAGTATAACTCCATATCTTCAGTTTATAAACGAAAATTGATCTGAAGCTTTCCCATACACGTTAACACGTAGAAGCATATTTAAAGTAGAGGTTTTTGGTCCAAACATGCAGCCAGAGCTACAATGAAATGTTTTGAAGCAAGGTAATATGTCAAAGCCCAGTCATAGATTCAGGAGGAAATCTGTGGAAGACTTGAAAAGTCAGGCTCAGATGGTCTCCATCCAATCTAACTGAGTCTGTGCTATTTCACCATGTAATACGTGCAAAGTATTTAATCAGTAGTCACACCGCAAAGGACCCGCAGCGGAAATTGCATGAAAAAGAGATTCACTCAGGCGCGCCACTTTTCCTTCCACTTCCCTTTTTAACCTACTCTGGATTGACCTATCGCGTACATTTCCAACGAAACATATTAAAATCTGACAAAATATAAACGTGTTCCAGGTGTATAAACACAGGACATAACCAACAGTTGAAGCTTTTCCTTGATGTGAATCATAAATTACACACAAAATAGCACCTTTTTTTTGGGTTGGAAAATAGAAATGTCTCACATTATCAAAGTGCAATCCATACAGCATGAAGGCAAATTTAGGACAAATAATTTGAGACATGGGGGTTTGGAATCATCCAAAAATGTGACGGGAAGCTCAACATAAGTAAACAATGAAGACATTAATCTGCATCCATATCTGAAAGACCCTGGTGAGTAAGGGTGTGATAAAAACAAGGTAACGCTTTGCCATTTTTAAGGTACCAAACATAATCTATTATGAATATATATGACATAGTTCAAAAGGTGAAACATATTTAAGGCATCTCCGTCATCAGGCCTTAGAATTAGCACACAAAGTGGACCAACACCAGCCATACTGTGCCCAAACCACAACACACATGTCCAAGAATAAACTGGTTTCACATTATTCCAATTTCAGTACAAGGCACCGTAATCTGTCCTGACAATACCTAAACTCTCAGCTTTCAAAGTTCATCATCATCATCATCATCATCATCATTGCTGCCCAGGGATATGAGGCTCGTAGATCTCTGAAGCAGGAGATTGCGCCTCTGTCAGGATTCCTCTCAGTCTTCTTGGTTGATCTCATGATGGCCGATGGACTTTTTGTGCCGGCAAACAGAGAACCTACAGAGCAGGCAGATGACGACGAAGGCCAGGAGCAGGCAGAACGACAAGGCCAGGATAACGATGACTTCTTTAAAAAGAAAAAGACAAAAGGAAGGAGTTGAGGATCCAATCGAACCGATCGCTGGTGTTGACAGCAGTGGTGTGTGGGAATCTCACTTGTGTCGAGCCTCGGGGACGATAGCTGGCACTCCTTGTCCCTGTCGTCTGAGATGAACGGCTTTGTGATCCTGACAAAGTCCTCTAGGGGGCAGTCAAGAGCGCACCCTGGCAACTGGAGTGGGTACGGGTTCACGCTCGTGTCGTTACGGAAAAACATCGACACCGACGTAGCGCTGAGTGCACACACAGATCCAAGAAAGTTTAAAATGGAATTAGTACATTAATGGGCTCTCTGATGCTAGATACTCTCAAACCTATTAATTTTTTTTATAGATATATTACTGTATAAATATACATTTGATACTTTACTTCAGCTAAAATACCAACCCGTTCTCTTCTCTGTACAATTCAATTATGTGACAGGAGGCGTAAGGCGGCTGCTTTCCATTGAACACGTTCAAGCTGGCCTGAAGAGCAGCTACGGTTGTGTCATGCTGTGGGGAGACACATTTACAGCGACCATTAGACGGTGATGAGTGTTTAAAACAAGCAACTAAAACCGATGTAAACAATACACATCTCACCGCTGAGAGCATCATCAGTTTGAGCTGTTGGTTTGGGTCTGGGACCGCCATCTTGGTGAGATTCTTAACAATTTCCCCAAGCAGGAGACCTGAAGGAGGGACAGCAGCTGTCGTGTTTGTCAAACTCATTTCCATATTCGGCCACTTTTGGCATCATGAAGTCATTAAAAGGGCCGGTTACACTTGTATAGATGACACCTGATTTCATAATTTAATTCCAGTTCCTATAGAAAAGTCACAGTAACATAAAATTAGGACCTTAAAGCCCATTTGAACAGTTTGAATGAAATTATAAACTCATCATTCTGCATCACTTTTTCTCTTTTTGGACACTTCTGGGTTGTTTTAATGTATTGTGGAAAAACTGACATCTAGTGGCAGGATGCTGTTACTACACAGTTTCAGCCACTTTATCCACTTTAAAGGGATATATACCTTACCTTATCACATGATATGCCTTTTTTGGCTCTTGACGGCCGGATAAATTGCCTTGACGGGCCAGATTCGGCCCGCGGGCCTTGAGTTTGACACATATGCAATAAGGGATGAGTAAATGTTTTCACATGAAATTTCACAACCAGGTTGACAGAACCCGTCTGATCACATCAAATAATACAAAATGCAGTTTTCAGATGATGATTACATTTAGTCAAACCAAGCTGGCCATCAAGGGAAAAGGTAATTGCTCCCCTTAAATCATGACTTAACTGTAATGCTTCTGCTTTCCTGCCTGTTCTGACAAGTGTTTGTTTGGATCTGAAATGACTGTGACGTCACGCTCTGCCTGCTCCAGTCAGAGTTTTCAGCAGCAACACCTGCAGCGGCTCCAGTTACTGGAGTCGCTGCACCTGTAGACCTGCCCATATAATCCTGTCTCTCACGGACTGTTGCTGCCAGATTGTTGAAAGCCATCACGTGAGTAGACCAGCCAGCGGTCTTTGTTAGCCTGCCTGTTCCTGACCCAGCTTTGTTCTGTGGGTTCTGCCTGTTTGCCTCACCCCTGTTGGTCTCTCCAGTTGGCCTTTGACTCTGGACACCGGAAACCTGAAGTGTCCTGTGACCGAGCCTGGCCGCCTTACCCTGTAGATACCTCTGCCTGCCTCTGATTATTGTGCGTGACCCAAGCCTGGACTTCAGATTCCACCTTTTGCCCCAGGTCTCTGTGTGCACATACCTCCCTGCAGGCGACTCTTTTGTTGTTGTTGGTGGACCCCAAACAGGAACTGCGAACGTTCAACATTTAATGACAGCCGCGTCAATCCTCGTGCCAATCAGAAATAGCGATGCAAAGCCGAGGATCTACCGTGTCGCCTACCTGCAGTCCAAAGTCATTGAGGAAAGTGAGCCGGTCCATGACGTCGGCAGTGACCCAGTCGGGAGCTGACATGTTGTGACAGGACTGAAGACACACAGCAAACAGAGAGGAGGTCAAGCAGGTTCACGTTAAGCAGCGTTCTTCGTGTGTCGGCGTTATTTAGGCCTGACTTTCACCTATAGACGGTCTTCTTGACCACTTAACCCAGCCATGCTAAAAGTTTAATCCACTTCTTTTACAGGTAAACTGCATAAACGGGGCCTAAGGGTGCTATTTTAATGTTACTGTGCAACTTTTTTTAAAAAACATTTTTTATGAGCGCTTGTGTAGTTCTGCAATAATTGTCTTAAAACCGTCTTACGCTCAGATTCCACATCCTCCGTTCACGTATGTGCACGTCCGACCTACGGAGCAACTACGTGGTTGTTTTAATTAATGAGAACGGTTCCGCATTCTCCGCGACCGCTCGGGACGTCACTGTCAATTGTCAAAATATGGAACGACTCCAGTTTTCTGCTCTGTTCCGGTCCGTTGGGCTCCGGCCGGGTCAAGCTCCACG
This sequence comes from Fundulus heteroclitus, assembly GCF_011125445.2. Taxonomy (NCBI): domain Eukaryota; kingdom Metazoa; phylum Chordata; class Actinopteri; order Cyprinodontiformes; family Fundulidae; genus Fundulus; species Fundulus heteroclitus. The sequence continues at coordinate 19,192,030 of NC_046384.1, read as the reverse complement.
ATTGCAGTCGTGGCGAACAGTAAGAACAACGTCAACGACTTGCGGTTTCTCAAATTTAAAAAGGTGTAAATAGAGATCGTTTACAACAAATGAAATTATTTTTCTTTAAATATTCACAATAAAATTAACTGTTTTATTTACATCGGTAAATCGCACATGCTCTCCTCGGGCTGAAAAAAACTTTGGGGCGGACCTTAGTTACTGGTTTGAACGTTAGCCCATAGCAGCAATGATGCTGCTAACAACCTTTAACCACTCACACTGCAAAAACGGAACTAAAAATAAGTCAGATTTTCTTGAATTTAGTGTATTTGTCCTTGATTTGAGCAGGTAAATAAGAATATCTGCCAATGGAATGAGTATTTTGACCTGTAAAATAAGATAATTAGATATATTGCACTTGAAGTAAGATAATGGAGATGAGTTGTTCCTATTTTAAGTGCAAGAATCTTATTCCATTGGCAAATCATCTTATTTGCATGCTCAAATCCAGGACAAATACATTCATTTTAAGAAAATTCAACTTATTTTTAGTTTCATTTTTGCAGTGCAGAAACTGCACCCATTCTGTCCTCCGCTGCCTCGGAAGCGCCAGTTTCAGGCATCACCGAGTCAACGCCTTGAGCCAGTTGCTCAAACTGGTAGGTTGAGCCCCGCTGGGCTCCCTCAGCCTCTGTTGATGAGGTGGGTAAAAGATTCTCCACTTCAAAAGACCGATCCGTGGCAAAACCACCAGCATCGCCCTTGTTGCTCCATGTTTTTAAACATGTCGCTTTCCCTTGTCCTAACCATAGTCCGCTTAACCCCCACGCCCACCCCCACACTTAGCCGTGTCTCTTGGAACCGCCCACTTTGGTGGAGTTTTTTAAAATGTGTCTGGAGGGCGGAGTTATGCCTTTACAGCGGGATGAGGTTTAGTTTAATTATATCTATGGGGGCACATTGATTACATGCGCAGGTAAAACATGTCCCAAATTCGAAAGGAGGTAAATTTAAGATGAATATTTTAGTAAAACATCTTACTGTTCAGCTCATAGTTTTTTAAGGCCTGCCCCGAGTTAAGTTATTGTCTAAATTTAAATAAAGTCAGTACATCATCTTTTTTTGTAATTTCTCAGAGGAGATTTAAAATCCATATGCAGATCGTCTAGAACTCGTTGAAACCATAACATGATATATCTATCCCATCGCATATTATTCAATCTAAATGAGGCCGGTTATATGCTTGTCTGTAGTTTCTGCCTCCATTATATTTTATCCCTCTTAAATTTAGCCATGTTTGCATATTCTCCTTTTTTTTAAAACAGCAGTTCTTGAATTCTTGTGTTTCTGCTGTCAATAAAAAAGAAAAAAAAACAAAATGAAGCTCGACTAGAAATCAACTTATAGCCCATGAGTGAAACACCATGTTTGGCAAAATACTAGCAGAGTACATCCCCATCCCATGATGGTGGCAGCATCATGCTGTGGGAAAGCTTTTCTTCAGCACCGACGAGGAAACTGGTCAGAGTACATGCAGGACAACCCAAGAGAAAAAGATATGCTAAGCGCCTTGGCCCCATTTAAACATCCCATCTCTGTTTTTAACTGCGTAGTATATTTCTAAATAAAGGCTGTCACATCCTTTTCTGTATTTTTTTGGCTCAATTATGTATCATAACAACAACGCTTGAAAAAAAAAAAAGCTTCTCTAATATGGATGTTACTGACAATAAATTAAAGTGAAGCTTTATTTTAAATGTATGTTTCAGTTGTGTTTGCTGGGATTTTTACCTCGCAGAAGAGTGTGTCGAACACACTCCACACTGTTTTCACGCTGACATTCTTCAGCGCTGTTTTACTTTTTAACAGCTCCATGAAGTCCTAAAGGAAGAAGAAGAAGACAAAAGGGCTCCCTAACATGTTTTATTTAAATCTGACACATTTTCAGCAATTCTTTTCCACGCACATTAATACATTGTTAAATAATAATAGGACTAGTTTTGCTTAAAAGAAAACAGAATGCAGGGGGAGAAAAGATGTACCTGGTATGCTGTTGTAACATTAAGAAATTCTGCCGTGTGCTCAGTCTCATTCATCAGCTGTTTGTAGCGAGGACAGTCTCCCAAAGGAAACGAGAGCAGCTTAGAGAGAGAAACAATAAGTACACAGAATCAGACCTCTGCAGTTTTTTTTGCACATCTAATAAAAACCATTTTACATATACCAACCCTTTCTTCACTCTGCGGCACCGTGTGCACCGGTATGGGCTGCCACTTTAAACCGGGTCTAAACATCTGCCGACCTTTAGGGGGGTACAGACCTACACAAAGGCAGGAGACGGTAAAGGTTAAGGCAGAGGATCAGTTGGAGCACAGGACACGGGAATAACCAGGATCCTCATGTTCACACCTGCCAGGTTGGCCTCGGCGCTCATCAGGGTGCGATCATAATCTGTACTACGCACTAAAACCTGGCGAAGAAGAACAAAGATGCTTTCAGGTGCCCGTTAATCCTCAAACGATCCGGAAGAAAAGGGGCGGTTTTATCTCTCACCTCGTGTCGGTGGTAGGATTCATTTAGGAAGTTCTTGTACCGCGTCCTCAGAAACTGGCCCAGCTCGTAATGCTGTCTCATCCCCTCCTTAAGACGAAAATAGCAGAGAAAACTGTGAAAATCCAGGATGGTTTTCAGGCTTTTAAAACCATAAGAACTGTCATCCAAACTCTCAGCTGATTAATTGCAACAATAGAAATGTAATGCCATGTTCTGCAATAAATGTCCCATGTAGGTCACTGCCTATTCTGTTTCTGGCAAAGAACAAGATAAAATTAATAATATGATGTTTGGGATGAAATATGCACAGATTATAAAAGACAACACTTTAAATTTGTGAGATAGATCTGTTTTTTAATAATTTGTTAGATAGGATGTAGTATTTACTTCCGTCTGCTTTCCTACAGTTAAGCATAGAGGACGAGGTGTAATGCTGCAGGTCTCTTTAAAACTAACCTAAAAATAATAAAGGCACATTTTGGTGCCCTTAAGCCAAGAAGGAAGGAAGTACTTGCATAAATCACATGACCTCCACATGTAACTTGACTTAAAGCCAACAGTTATTGTTATGGGCCGGTCCTAATCTGGAGAGAGGAGGCCTAAAGAGTGAAACTAATCTGTTTACCTGTGTCAGCTGCCCAAAGCCCTGGGGCCAGGCATCTTCTTTGTAGGGATCAGTAGGATAGGCTTTCACTGGCGATCTGTCACCATGTCGAAACAACTGGGGGGGAGGAGAGCAGAGACATGTAACCAGAAAGGACGCTCCAGTTCATTTTGGGTGAAAATCCCCCTGCTGTAGCAAGAAAAACTGTGAGGTATTCTCTTCTGCACATCTGCATCTCAATTAATTAAAAACATAACAGAAGAGTGAATTAGATTTAAACCGTGAAACTCATAGAGCCATCATAGAATATATTTAAATAGGTTATTTCTGTTCATTTTGATTATTATGGCTTCAAGAACATTTCCATTCTATGTATGTATTACTTAAATCCAATAAAAAAGGATTTCTAAAACAGAAATGTTATAACACACTTACAACGCCATCAAAAAAACACTTTAGAGTGCTGTTCATGGAAGGTTTAGTGGAAGGAAAAAGTATGAAAGGAAAAGGTGCAACAGCACGGCCCTCACTGCAGTTCTCGTTCTAAAGAGCAGACACCGCTCCACGGAAACTATGCCTGCGTTCAACAACTGGTAGCAGGAAAAGACAACTTGAGCTACACAGTTTGTCGTGTTACGTTTAGGTTTTTTTCTACGTGCAAGTGACATTCTGTAGTAAATGTATTTTCTGCGTTTACTTTCAACCAAACACATGCCTCTAAAAATGAACACGACGGAGCGGATATTTGCAAACGTCTGGATGTGCATGACCAACCAACGCGAAAAAACAAGACCCCCACCGACGGGCCGCACATTTGGGTTTCTCTCATGAGATGCCGTGCATGACGGCGAAAACGGCAGCCATAAACCGGCTGAAACGCCTCGGCACAGGCTGAGGCTGCCAGGCCATGCTGCACTGAAACAGTAGTTGAAGCAAAAATGCAAAAGGAACCTCCTAACATGTATTGAAAGCACATGCTGCAGAGCACATGGATATACTTTTCAGTAGGGTAGCATGTTGGTGTCACGGAATAATGTAATTTCCAAGAAAATTTATTTTGAGTTTGCCCCAACTGTAAGCCATAATCATTTAAAAGTAACCAAAATAAAGACTTGAAATATAATGAATTTATATACGATGTACTAAAAATAAATTTACTTTTTGACTATGTTCTGATTAAATAAGACGCATGTAGCTCATCCTGGTGGGGGACAAAAAAAAAGAGGATATAATGAAAAAATATATACAGTTAGTTGGACCAAAAACCTCAAGTGGAACAAAACTAAACCCAGACTCATTAAAATCTACTTCAGCTGAAACCCTTGTTCGTCTTTTAGTGGTGTCGGCTGAGACTGAGGGCGTTTCCAAGCGTCTGTAAAAACCTTGTCAGTCAAAAGCCAGCGGGTCCAGCCGCTTTAGAAAAAGGTTCTTTAAAGTACTTTAGCTGCAAAACCAGTAAAGCTTTCATTACAACCTAAAGGTTTATTTGTTGCCACTATGGGGTTACACGGGCTAAAGAGCCCAGTAAATTTGTTTTTTTTCCCCCCTATTTCGTAACACCGCATTAGCTGACTCTTTAAATTATTTAGTTTCAGTTCTCACTTCTTTAGCCACAAGTTGAAGCATGACATGTTCTTCCTATACAGGTGCTGGTCATATAATTAGAATATCATGAAAAAATTTTTTTTTTCCAATAATTCCATTCAAAAAGTGAAGTTTATATATTATTTTCATTCATTACACACATACTTGTTCCCGAGTGGCTGGACACTAGGGATGCTGCAGCTGAAACCAGGTCTTATATACGTCTGCCTGGTGGTTCTGGAAGCTCTGACTCCAGCTGCAGCTCCGCTCTTTGTGAATCTCCCCACATTTCTGAATGGCTGTGAACAGCCAGCCTCTCTATGACCTGCTGTGTCTTGTCCTCCTTGTCCAAGGTGTCAACGGTCGTCGTTTGGACAATTGTCTATAAGTCAGCAGTCTTCCCCATGATTGTGTCGCCTACAGAAATTAGACTGAGAGACCATTTAAAGAACTTTCAGGTATATTAAGTTAATTAGCTGTTTACAGTGTGGCTCCAGGTGTCTTCAATATTGGACCTTTTCACAATATTCTCATTTTCTGAGATAATGAATTTTGGCTTTTCATTAGTTGTCAGTTATAATTATCAAAATGAAAAGAAATAAACACTTGAAATACATCAGTCTCTGTGTAATGAATGAATATAATATACAAGTTTCACTTTTTGAATGAAATTACTGAAAAACAATCTATATCTATGATATTCTAATTATATGATTCTAATTATATGACCAGCACTTGTATAAGGGAACATGAAAAACCAATGTAACCATAACAGCCACAACAAGAAAAATCAACCTTGCAAACACTATTTGCACTGTGGATTATCTCCTTTTCTAAATCCTAATCCAGTTTGTGTCATGATTTGTCTTCGCGCACACAGAGCTTGTTCTTTGCAGTTTATTGAAAGTACTGAGTTATGGATGAGATGACCAGAGTTAGTTTAGCGGACAGGAGATGATGGGTGCAGGAGCAGGCTGACTGGAAAACTCTGAGCTGGATCTCGTGACAAGAACTTGGAGGTGCAATGACAACTTTCGGGCCAGAGATGCAGTGAGAGAAAGTTCTTGGAGATGCAAAGCTATAGTCGAACCAGAGGTGCAGTGAGAGAATTCCTTAAGATGCACGACTGGTGGAGCACAGGGTAGCAGGCAACCCAGCGACAGAGGAGAGACAAAACTTGGAGCACAGAGGTAGCAGGCAATCCAGCAGCTGACAGAGGCTTTACTTGAAGCACAGAGGTAGCAGGAGATCCAGCAGCTAGCAGAGGCTATACTTGGAGCACAGTGGTAGCAGGAGATCCAGCAGCTGGCAGAGGCTTTACTTGAAGCACAGAGGTAGCAGGAGATCCAGCAGCTAGCAGAGGCTATACTTGGAGCACAGTGGTAGCAGGAGATCCAGCAGCTGGCAGAGGCTTTACTTGAAGCACAGAGGTAGCAGGAAATCCAGCAGCTAGCAGAGGCTATACTTGGAGCACAGTGGTAGCAGGAGATCAAGCAGCTGGCAGAGGCTTTACTTGAAGCACAGAGGTAGCAGGAAATCCAGCAGCTAGCAGAGGCTATACTTGGAGCACAGTGGTAGCAGGAGATCCAGCAGCTGGCAGAGGCTTTACTTGAAGCACAGAGGTAGCAGGAACTCCAGCAGCTAGCAGAGGCTATACTTGGAGCACAGTGGTAGCAGGAGATCCAGCAACAAAACAGGAAGCAAACTAGACTGACAGACGTGGAGTGAGTGAAGACTGAAGAGACAAGGACTAGACAGGCGTGGTGTTGGTAGAGACTGAAGACGAGCCGGCGACGAGGAGCAAACTAAATGGAGCTTATGTAGGGAGGCTGGCAGGTGAAGTTAATTCAGACTAATTAGTGCCTAACAGGTGTGACTGATTGCTGAGGGAGTGGAGGGTGAGCTGAGTGAGAGGAGGAGGTACTGGAAAATAACCGGAAAAACAGCCAGACCAAAACTGAACCATGACAGTTTGCTTGTGGTTTCAATTACAGCTCTCTGATAGGAAACTATGTGACTATAAGAATGACTACAGCCTTATGACTGGGATAAGCAAACTTAGTAACACCTGTAGAAGATGTATATGGGAAAAAGAAACAAGTTTTTTTTAATCATATTTTATAACTGTTTTCTTCCACAGTTTCTCTGTATATCTTCCCATCAACTCCTGTAGACTTATATGTCCCTGCTGAAGGAAAGTGTCCTCACTGCAGGACTTTGCTGCCACTATGTTCCCCTCCAGGGATGGTTTGTCCTGGGTGATGTGCAGAACAAAAAGGTCCATTTGGGTCTCAACCCTTCTTTCAAGGATTCGTCTGATTGGTTTGTGGCAAACGGGACTTACTTAGACTCTTGCAACATGTTTCTTTTTGTAATCCTTCATTGAAAGCAGGATATAAGGAGTGACTGACTAGTTGCCCTGCCGATGAAGCCTATACCCTAAGCTGTAGATCTCTGCAGCTCCTCCAGAGGTAGTAGTGGGCATCTTGGCTGCTTTAAATGTTGTTTTATAACCTAACGATGCTTTAAACCTCTCCACAACATAATCCCTGTAATCCTTTGTATTCAAAGATGTTCAATAATAACAGTTTTACTTATATTAACATTAAAAGACCCCCCTGTAGGCTCTTTGCACTAAATAGCGGACTTCTGACTCCTGGTCAGAATCCCCTTTTTTTATGTCAGTAAGGAAATTAGCATAGGAGGGTCAGACCCAGGAATCGGTATCAGCCAAGAAAAGCCTCATCAGTGCATCTCTTGACAAAATGAGAACAAACAGGTTTAGGAGTCCAAGCTGTTGCTTGGGGCTAACTGACCCGGAGCCAATAATTACTCATCAAGATGTTTTAACCTCAGCAAAAATCCCACCTTTGCACTTTTTTTGCACCATTGCACTTCAACACAACATAACGTGATTCATTTTTCAAGGCATTTCAGGTCTTCCGCCCCAGTCAGAATCCTACTCTGTTATATTGGGGGAAACAAGCCAAAGTTGATTAGAATAGATTTCAATAGTTAAAACTAAAATTATCAAATTTTATCTTGTATGCTTCGTTGTTTTTGCCAGAAGAAAAAGCTGATGACAAAAGTGAAGGATGGCCATCCTTCACTTTTGTGATTGGCATCCAAAATGCCAAAAAATAAACACGAGGTGGCTTTAACGCTGACCATGAGTAGAGAAGATGAGAGCGCCAGGTTGGAGCTGTTGTCCCCTGAGCTCATTAACTTCTGTATTACTGACTCCACTGTCTTAGCTGAGCAGGCTCTTCAAGTTGCTTTATAACACCCTGTTCAAAGGTGTCTTAAACACTCTTAAACTTTACCACTGCCAAAAAAATCAATCAAAAACTTTAGACCGCTTTAACGTGTAGTGCAAGTTTACGGGAGCCTAATGCAAGCACTAAAACATAAATATACGGCCTTATTAAAAATAACGTCCTCTAAAATAGAATGTTTTCAAGCCGAATTAATAAGAGTCCATTAAATATGTCCCAGCAGTCTAAAAGTTGCATAAATAACACATCATGTTATCATAAGAGCAAAGGGAAGCAATATTTCACATATTTCGAAGGCAATTCTGCAGCGGTCCGTCGTAAGGGACCATCCTCCGCAGCGTCGGAGCAAACCTTATCAGCACTCACCACCGTAGCATAAACCAGCTGTCTTTCAGCCGCGACTCGTCCGCATACAGAGGCCAGAGCGACCAGGAGGAGCCCCGCCGTGGACACCATGTTCCCTCCGATGCTCATTCAGCTCTGCGGTTCCCCTTGCAGATGAAGCGTTGCTGACAGGAAACATCTGGCGAGAAGTGGAGAGGTTGAACGACGTGAGCGGCTGAAGAAGTTGCCTTAGCGTAGAAAAGCAGAAGCAGCCAAGCTCAAAATAATTACCGTCGCTGGGCTTTTGGAAAAGAATCCGTGCCATGGTTTTTACCAATGATTTAACCAGAGGTCAACAGAGTTTTAAGGGTTTATTGAAGAAGTGAAGCCAGTTGTCAGGAACCAGGGAATGGGAGCTGGAGTCGGGACAGCAGAGATCCGCCAGGAAGGGATGAGAGAAGTCTATTCCAGGAAGCAGGGGCAGACTTAGCCATTTTGGGGCCCTGGGCAAACTTTTGTGAAGGGCCCCCCCTATAAGTCTGCCCTGAGTGGGAAAGATTCTGCAGGGCTTCGTGCTGCAACATTTTCCAGTGGTTCCTCCTCTGGACTAAACAGCGAAAGAATCAGAGACAAGCGCCTACAGCATTCAATATGAATACGAAACGTTTGATGTTCCTGATCAGGGCCGGCCCAAGCTTCCATGGGGCCCTAAGCAAAATTTGGTTTTGGGGCCCACTATATCAGTCATTATATAGGGCCAACCCCGAGAAGCAATTCAATCAAAGATAAAGCTACACAAATACAAACATGTTTGTATTGTTTGTTACTTTTAAAAAATAAACTTCTCTTGTTTTTAACTAGCTAATTTGCAATTAACAGCTTAGCTACACAAATGTCTTTTATAAGCATTAGCCTACCAAGCAAGCCAGGATTGAAACATACCTTTATCTCGACATTTTTACTCTGCTTCCTCATACACACACACACACATATATATATATATATATATATATATATATATATATATATATATATATATATATATATATATATATATAGATATAGATATATATATAGATATAGATATATGTATATAGATATAGATATATAGATATATATGCCTACTTACACATGTACTGACGTATATTCACTTGGTGATAGCAGCAGAAGTCTTCCGGATCATGTTTTGATCTGAAGGACCTTTTAATGTTTGTTTTTTTAGCTACTTTAGGAATAAATGCTTTGTTTTTGTTTTTTACTGAACTAAGCACCATGGAGCTAAATTGAACAAACGTTATGGCCCCTGTCTATTTCTAAAAGACGGCTCTGAGGACTTGATCATGTTCACATCATGATGAAAATCAATCTGGAAGCTCCCAGAGAGGGTTCCTGCTGGTTTCTCTCAGAGCCAGACTGAGAAACATGGAGGCTGCTAATCCTAAATGTGTAAATAATTACACATTTAGGATTGCGTACTGTTTGAGTTGAGGCATCCCTCTTCACTTTTAGATTCTTCTGCTGGTGAAGTCCATGTATTCCTATTATAATTACAAGCTTTGTACTACTAATCAACTATTTTCAATATACGTGGCTTAAAACCTAACCTTTTACTCTGTGGTTTATTAACATGAAGTTGTGTCCTTATGCCCAGATAAGCGAACACATAGTTGGTTGGAAATCTTCCCTAACAAATCTATGCTCTCAAACTCAAGGAGGTGTCCTGAAACATTTTGATGCGCCTCTGCTTCAGTCCAAGTGTCCCGGTGGGACATTTGAAGCCATCTGATGCGAGTACCGAGTAACAAGAGGCGTGTCTGATGAAGTGTAGATTCAACGCTCGTGTCGGTTTTCTGAAAACCATGTCTCTGACGGTAAACCATGTGACTGCTTCATTTTTCCGTGTCGGTTTTTAAAATAAAAGTGTGATGAAACGTGTGACTTTGTGGATTGCTGAAGGTAGTCTGGTCAGCGCGTTAGTAGGGATGGAGATTGAATCACATGACAACAGGCTTTTCCGGCAGCAGCGGCTGAAATACAACCAGCAAAAAGAGAAAGCAAAGAAAAAAACTCCCCTATCTTAGGAGGGGCTGTTTGAATTCAATTCAATTTTATTTATATAGCGCCAATTCACAACGTGTCCTCTCAAGGCACTTTACAAAGTAAAATTCAGTCAATCATACAGATTGGTCAGAAAGTTTCCTATCTAAGAAAACAGCAGGTTGCATCAAAGTCTTGACAAGCAGCATTCACTCCTCCTGAAAGAGCATAGAGCCTCAGGGACAGTTGTCTGCATTGTTGATGGCTTTGCAGCAATCCCTCGTACTGAGCATGCATGAAGCGACAGTGGGGAGAAAAACTCCCCTTTAATGGGAAGGAAAAACCTCCAGCAGAACCAGGCTTAGTGTGAACGGTCATCTGCCTCGACCGACTGGAGGTTAGAGAAGACAGAGCAGAGACACAAAAGCACACACTGATCCAGGAATCCTGTGTTAGAAAGGGTAATAGCGGATGATCTGCCCCCCTAGATGGTGTCACAGGTAACAGAACATCAGACCGGGTGTACCTACTATTTTAAATTATGCTAATAATTACAGAGGAAACAAAAAATGGTAAAAGTTGAAATAACAACAAACAATACAAATTGGAGAACAGTAGGAGAACTCAGCAGAGTGAGAAAAATAGACCCTGATGTCCTCCAGCCTATAGCAGCATTACTACAGAGGTAGCTCAGGGTAACCTAAGCCACTCTAACTATAAGCTTTGTCAAAAAGGAATATTTTAAGCCTAGTCTTAAAAGTAGACAGGGTGTCTGCCTCACAACCAAAACTGGGAGTTGGCTCCACAGGAGAGGAGCCTGATAGCTAAAGGATCTGTTTGTAAATTAAAGCCATGCTAATTAATTTTCAAGTAGTGCTCCCCCTACAAGACCTTTTGAAGATATCACTACCGTAAATACACCCTCCCCTCCGCCATAATTATTAGCGTAATTTAAAATGTTGGATATACATGTTTGTGTTTTATCCATTATAGAAGTAATGTTCATTTGGGAACAATAGTGTGACAAAAATAATACTGCGTCAGCCCCCACAAGCATGCACACCCAAGACACAATAACACCAATTATATTTATTGACAATTTTGTCCATGTCATGAAAAGAAAACACAACCACCAGTAACAGCCAACATATTAGCTGGATTACTTTAGGTGCAAATCATTTTAAGAACTAAAAGCAGAGTTAGATAAAACTCAACAGACGTGCGGTTACTGGAGATGGGTTGGACGAAAACTTTGAGACAACATTGTAGCCATTGCTATGTTCTGTTGTTTTTGTGAAGTGATTATTTAAGTGACTAGGCTATCATGAAATAATTGCAGCAGCAGATGTCACTAGAGCTCACTGAATGGAGCATTGTGTAATGAACCTTTGGGTTCATTCAGTGCAAGTTCATTTGTATAGCACATTTCAGTACAAGGACAACGCAAAACACTTTACTTGATTAAAACATTGGTAAATTAAAACAGAATAAAAGCAAGTGAAAGAAAAACAGTTGGAATGAAATGTAGGCAAATTGAAACAGGGTAAAATGAAAACATGGCAAAATAGAAACTAAAAGCAAATTTTAAAAACAGTTGGAATACAAACTTAAACTAATTATGTTTCAGTAAAACTGGGCAATCCTAAACAATCTTGATTTAAAGGAACTCAGGCTTTCAGCACTTTTACACTTTTTTGGTTCTAGGTATGTTCTAGTAGGCTGGAGCCAGAAGACCTGAGTGGTCAGGAGGGTTGATACACTGATAACAAGTCTGTCATGTATTTAGGTGCTAAGCCATTCAGGGATTTATAGACTAACAGGAGTATTTTTAAGTATATTATCATTTTAAATGCATTGCAAAATTATTCACATGGATGAAGGGGATTTAATATCTTAAATTTTCATTCCAACATAAAAATATGTTTCGAGTGGTTTGCATTAACAATTTTTCTTCCGATGTTTGTATTTAGCTCCGTCTCTCCTTTCCCATGAACTCTGAGTAGCTGCTGTATCCCTGCTGAAGAAAAGCTTCCCCACAGCATGTTGCTGCCACTCCCGTGTTTCACAGTTGGAACATGATGGCGAGCAGCTTTGGGTACATTTTAGACAGGGAGGCCATTACGTGGCTGTTGTGGGAGTTTTGGGTGGAATATTAAACAATAGTAACTGAGTTCCCATCTTTACTAAATGACGAGACAGTGGTATAACGTTCCAGCAATTTTATTGAGAAACAGAGCAGAGATTCACATAGATGGAAAGTAATCGCACCCCACGGTTCCGCTGCAGTCTCTGTCTGCCCTGTCTCTGTCTGCCTCGCTTTTCGGGCTTCCCCTAATACTGCACCGTGGCCTTCCCATGAGACAAAACAAAGACAGTCTATCGTAAACAATCAGTATCCCTCAGCAGCTGCAGCATTTGGCCTTGCAATCAGAAAACAGTGGATCTTATACACAGACATCAGGTCTCCAGGCCTCCTCTGTCCGAGTGGTGTGAGGCCATAGTGACTTCAGAATAATAATTTTTATAACATTCCTCTCTTTTTTTTTTATGATGGCGTCGTCAGCATCAAGACAAAACAAGATGACCCATCACTTGAAAATGTGAACAAAGCACAGAGGAACCATTTCTGTAAACTCGTAAAGTGGGACCCAAAGGGTTCCCGTGTTGGAACCGGGTAGTGCTAGAACTTTCAATACAGATCAACATGAATGCTTCATAGAGCTTTAACACACAAGATCAAAGATTTAGCTTTTGTCCACAATTTAGGATTCATCTAATTAGGTAAGGCCTGTTTTAGGTACCTATGCGCACATTATTTTAAAATTACATTAGACTATGGTAAGCTAAACCCTGTTCATTAACCAAGGTCGAATCCGTCTACTCTTCACCCACCCTGAATACCCTCCAACTCCTTTCTCCACTCACCCCTACGATGGACAATAATCCACCACTCCAAACTTACAACACCAGGAGCAAAGGCAGGAGAGGTTCAGTGCGGGCAGGGGAAACGCCAGAAAAAGCTACCCCCCCTAGGGGGCAGTAAAAACTGGCAAGCCCCCTCCCAGGGAGATCTGCTCTCGGCCAATCTGAGCCTGAAAACCCTGTATTGAATCTAAGTGTTATCATTACCAGCTAATATTAAAGGATCTTTAGAGCCAATCCGATCCTGGTTCTTCCTATATCAAATCAAAAGGTGCATAAACCATAGATCCTTGTGTGTCTGAAGCAAACAGTTTCCATTTTTTTACCATAAAACCATATTGATCAACATGATGTAACATTAAAGTGTAGATCTCATAACACAAAAAAAATCAAACATGTGAGTCAGTGGAACAGAGCAGTTAAACAAACAGCAACACAATATGAGAAGAGTCTGAAACGTCAAGAACGCAAAGTTAAGAAAGCCTTCAGGCCATTCAGGCACAAGGCAGAAAATAATCTAATCGCGCTTAGGGTCTCTTCAGGCAACTCCTCCCGTTGAAGAATAAAGAATCAGAGTTCTCTGGCTTCTTCATCCCCAGTCCTCTTCTGGTTCCTCCACGCAGGCTGGACGATTGAGCTGGATGGTAATAAGTGTTCAGTTCTGGATGGGCACTGAGCATTTTATTTTGCATTTCTCTCTAATAAAACACTTTGTGAAGATGGTCTGCAGACACGAGTCCTTGTTCCCACTAGAGAACAGAAACAAGGTGTAATTAGTGTTCTTATCAAAACCCCTTTCATGTGTCATTTATTAAAACATTCTCCAAGCACTTTCACATTCAAGATATTTCTGTGCACAATTATTTAGCTCTCAGAATTCTGCAATTTAATTATTAATTAAATTGCAGAATTAATTAATAGTAATCTTTAAGTTCAAATGTATCTGCAGTAAATTCATAATAATTCTTAACAGAATGCTTTCAATGTGTGTCTTAACTGTTGTTGTCTGACAGTTGAAGTTCTCTGCAACATAATTTCATCAATATATTCGTTTCATGACATTTCCCATTTATTCTGAAAACCCAACTGAGAAAAAGAAAGACTTTCCATGTGAAAGCCTTTTCCCTCTCTCCCTTTTTTTTTTTTTTTTTTTTTTTTTTTTTAAGTGAGGTGCTGTTCTGCACAGAAAAGACAAAATATTTATACCATGCTGTTACTGTTCAAGGATGCCAAGGTTCTACAACACAAAACAAAGCAGAGAGCAGGAGAGAACAGGAGTTTTTTGAAAACGCTCTAACATTGTAGAACAACTAAAGCTACTTAAGCAAATCAGAATTAGTTCCCAAATTAATCCTAAAATAAAGTAAACCATACATGTGATTATTTATTTTCTTAAACTGAGGATTAAGGACTTTTATTAAGAAGTTCTTGGATGAACGCGTCTCTGCGTTCCTATTTGTCTAGGCCTCCGCAATCTGATCTATGATCTATGTATTCTGAGTGCCTGGTCAGGAAAGGTTAAGGTTCTCTGAAGCTTTCTGTTTTCAGCAACCCTGAAAACCCCAAACCCTTTACAGTCAGTGTAAGGTGTCAGATGACATGTGGGACCACCTCGTCGTCCCTCTGGTTCCACCAGCTGTGTCAAGTCCACAGCAGCTCGTCCTGGGTGCCATGCCCCAGGGGTCTCCACACCCCCCTGTGTGGAACGTCTCTCATTGTAAGGATCTCACCTTATGTCCCATTCAAAACAGGAGTTCCAATGTGGGGTGTCTTTGCTGCTTTAATGTTCCTCAGAGAAAACCTTCATTCATTGATATCACCTTCAAGCTGTTACCCTTTTATCATCACAGCCCCCCAACCATCCTGACCAGATCCAAAATGTCCCCATAATCTAAACTAATTAAAAAAATCTTACTTATTTTCTGTATGTAAGACGATAACCATTAAATTATCCTGATCTAAAAGCTGTCAGGTTAACGGGTTGTTAAAAAGACTTTTGAGTTATTTGTGTTCTAGTTGAAAGATATTAAATCTCCATAAATATTGTAACCATTGTACCCTGATGCTTTAATCCTAAATTTACCCATGTTAGTTAGTAGGATGTGTCATTATGCTAATTGTATTGCAACATTACCCATTTTAGCCAGTAACCTTTTCTTTGCGTTTTATTGATGCCTGCCAGAGTAGCAGAAATCAGCCTACTCTAAGATGTTCATTAAATGAAATGCTATTTAAAAGTCCAGATTACTCTATCTATATAGTGAAAACCAATTAATTCATTTATTTATTTAACTGTTGATATAATACCCACTTAATTTATTAAGTTGCTCCATGATTCCATCAAGGTGCTTCTTTAAAAATTTTCACCTTTACATAATCTTAATGTGTTTCGTAATGTGTGTTTTGTTTTAATTGTGTACAACAAAATCTGAAGTGAAATGCATGAAGTCGTGTCTGCAGAACTCATCTGTGTTTGTTGTCGAAGGTTGTCCGATGCTTCAGTCATAGTCCTTCATTGTCCATTTTCAGTCCAATGTCTAAATTCAGCAGCCCAACGTTCTCCTTCTCATCAAGAGTCCGTCCTCCAGTCCTCACGCCTGCAAACAGAATGAATTCTGCCAGCATTTTTTGCCAAAGAAAACGCTCCATAGGTTGAAAAGAAATTACAGCAAAACAGTCACAAACATTTTAACTACAGTGTTCCCTCTAACATGACAAACATAAAAGAAACAAAAGGATAAAAAATAAATCAAACTTTGTCTCTGACAAAATAAAACTCAAAACTGGATCAGGCTGAAGTCAATGACATCACCTTTAGTCCTTGTCCCAAGGATCAGCCCCCAAGGCACTGTGGCATTGTTTCTGCATTCTCTCGCATCTGAGAATGTCTAAAATGAGACTAAATCTCTATGTTAGCACAATCCTATCATATTGACCAGGTTTCTTTGCAAAGAAAAAGAAGCAGAAAGATACAGCTGTTAATAGCAGAAAGCAACAAACATCTTTAAGACACCACCTTTCCTGCTGGAAGATCTGGCATAACTTGGTTAAAACTAAGTATAATTTAGTATCCAAATCTGATTATAACTCCTTACCGCACTGCTAGCATTGTCTCCTCAGAGCCTTCTGTTGGCAGAAAAGGTGGCGTCTCCTTTAATCTGAAAGCAATAACTCAGAGAAAAACAAGAGTGTTAATAGCATGCAGTTAAAACCCTGGTCCCCTTAGTGTCCCTTTAACGTGATGTTTTTCCCTTTTTTTCTGATCCTGGGAAGGTTTCTATTCTTTACCTTTCCTTTGAAACTCTGTTCAAAACACCTCCAAAAGAAAGAAAACAAAAAAACGAAAGAAATGAACCAAAAAAACTAAAACAAAATTGTTTTCCAAGGAGCACAATTATGTCTTTTCCAATATGACATAGGTTTTTGACTTATTACAAACCTTTTTGATATCCTTCTGGTCCTTTGACCATGTGTATTTGCTGTTAGTAATACTTTTATTCATATATACCTTTTCAATCTTAATTGGTCAATGGTGAAACTTTGAAACAATGATTTTTCCCTTTTAGTTTTTGAGCTTCTAGTGTTTCTCTATAAATGATAAGAGTTTTCCCCATAATTCAGCACATTGAGAAGGCTACCCAAAACAAACCAAGATTAGAATTAGAAATTAACCCTTCAGAAGCTGGCTTTATTTTATTTTTCCCCTCTGACATAGTTTCCGTGATCCCAGGCCAGAACACACAGACCCAGCCTCGCCATAAACATTCAGATGTTTAAATTATGGTCAGATTTGTTTATCATATCTATTGTCCTTCTCAGGTTATACTGTCCCTCTGAGGATCGCCTCAGCTCAGCATAACTAATAACATCAGATGATTTCGTAACTGATGACGCGTGTAACGTGGTCTTCTGATATTTTGACACTTCTCAAAATTTCTCATTAGTTGCATTCAAATTCCAAGTAAAAAATAAATAAAATAAATGAATAGAAAAACCTTAGAAAAGCAACCATATTTAGTTCCATACAGTTTGTTCAAAGCACAGTTTTCCCTCATCTATTTAAATCAAAAATCTTGTATATCTAAACTTCTTTCAACTGGACTGGTTTGTGATGAATCATTATTATTATAATAATTATAAGTAATGAGATCTCAGTAATTTTAAATTACTTTAGGGCTAAAAAATCAAGTTATAGGATCTCAGCCTAAATTTGTAAAACAGTAAACTTAACAAGCTTATGTAACGCTTATTTCCAATTTCTAACAAAGCTGAAATATTTCCGTTCAAGCCATGTTAATCTCTCCGTGTATCAATTTAATTTGGTCCTGATATTTAATGTTAAAAAACAAACTTTGTTATTTAAATCTCTCTTTTACTGTACCTCTATTGTTAACATAGTCCATGCTTAAAATGTCATTTGAATTACGGAGCTGCAGTTCTCCCAAAACAAATGAACATTCTGAAACCATGAACATTACTTTTACCCCCGAATTAATTCACACAGACGAACATTTAGTTACATAGATACATACATACGTACGGTTACATACAAACGATGACATTCAGACAGACAAACACGTGCAGGCCTGCTTTTTCACCATCTTAAATAGTTCTATGTTTTTCATAATTTTTAAACGTCAACGCCGAAAGATGTTTTCAACGCGTTAAGTTCCCGCTTAGTTTAAAAGGTGGAGAGCGTGCGCTGGTTACGACCCCCCGATGCTTCGTCCACACGCGGTTTTACGCTTCAGTCCCGCAAGGATACAACTCTGTGTCTTGCAGACACTTGGACGCTTACCCATTTTTGAAAGTTATACGTCGCTATTAGCAGTTTAGACCAATTTTATCCACAACGGAAGTGCCTAATCGGTCCCCGCGTAAACGCTTCCCCGGTGCAACGCCTTTTTAGTTTCGTTTCCGTTTCCTTGTTTTTATCGCTTTTCTTTTTTTCTCTTAATTTTATTTTTATTATTTAGTAGCAGTACTGCAATAAAATAAAAATAATAGTAATAATAATAACCCCTATGTGAGAAATCTGCATGTTTAATCAAATCATTTCAAATCATTTATGCATGTCATGCGTCTGGGCCCCTACGTTTTTCAGCATGAAATCGAACGTCTCACCCTGGGGCTAGGCTTGACCCTGAAAAACCTCTGCCTTTCCCCCATTACACTGACTCTTCTGCTTCCAGACTTTTTTTTTTTGTTTGTTTTTATTTATTTTATCCTTTTTTTGTTTTTTATTATTATTTTTTACGTCCTTAGCACGATCGACCAACTAAATGAAAGGCCTCACATCCGATGGTCGCCTTTTTGGTATAATGGTCGGGGTCCCCACTTATCAAAGCTGCAAACGTCTTCGCAACAGTCAAGGACTTAAGCATCCCTGCCGCTTTCATCCACAACAGAAGTGGACAGCCTCTTGCACAAACCCAAGACAAGAGGACTTTAATGGACCAGCTGGAAACTGCTCAGCCGGTCACCTGTTCTCCAGGTGAAAATCACTCTGCCACTCCTCCCCCCTTGTGGGAAAGTCCGTATTTCAGCTGAAAACGTATTCTAATTAAATTTTGAATTTTAGTTTAATGTTTAAACCTTAGTCACCGTTCGGTATTGCGAACCCTGTTTTATTTGCCTTAAGGATTAAATATAATTCATTATTTCTACCGGCTTTTACTTTTACTACCTTTTAGGTTTACAGTTTTAAATTTAAAAATTTCTTGAGGTATACTTTAAAATGGGGTTTAAAATTTAAAAGCTTGCAAGCATTTTTGACCAATTGCGTTTGTTTTTAAAAGAGCTGGAAAATAATCCCCTTACCGTCTCATGAAAGAAAGGTTCGGATCTTCGCGCCGACGCCCAGAGACGCTCCGAGACCAGGAGCTCCTCCACATCCCTTGAAAATCCATTCGGGGTACCAGAGGCCGGATAACCTCTCCGGGCCGGCCAAAGCAGCTCCTGTCCCCGGACTCCCTCGCTCGTCGGTCGGAGATCTTGTTCGTTTACGCCAAATTGTTGTGGGAGTTTTGGGTGGAATATTAAACAATAGTAACTGAGTTCCCATCTTTACTAAATGACGAGACAGTGGTATAACGTTCCAGCAATTTTATTGAGAAACAGAGCAGAGATTCACATAGATGGAAAGTAATCGCACCCCACGGTTCCGCTGCAGTCTCTGTCTGCCCTGTCTCTGTCTGCCTCGCTTTTCGGGCTTCCCCTAATACTGCACCGTGGCCTTCCCATGAGACAAAACAAAGACAGTCTATCGTAAACAATCAGTATCCCTCAGCAGCTGCAGCATTTGGCCTTGCAATCAGAAAACAGTGGATCTTATACACAGACATCAGGTCTCCAGGCCTCCTCTGTCCGAGTGGTGTGAGGCCATAGTGACTTCAGAATAATAATTTTTATAACAGTGGCAAACTTTTAGACTTTTATTTCTCAAGGTTTTGATGAAGATGAATCATTTTCCTCCACCTTTACTATGATGTACTACTTTGTGTAAGCCTAGCTCGCAAAATTTTACTAAAAGTGCAGTTGTTGTCTTAACATGAGCAAATATAAAAACAGTTTCAGTAGCATGAATACTTTTGCAAGGCCCTGTAACCATCAGTGACTGGGGATCAGGAATAACATGCATACTCCTCTAAAAGAAAGTCATTAATATAAGTAGATTGAGGCCATTTCTTTGTATTTCTGGCTGTATTAGAGTCATTGTCCAACTGGAGCAAAAGCCGCCACAACCCTGTCATAAGTCCAGTATCGGCATGTATTTAGATCCATATATCGTCCCATCAGCTCGGACCAGCTTCGTTATCTCCACAGCAAGATATACCACCACCAAATTTCACTGTGGAGACGATGCACTAAACGATCTGTTTTCTGACATTTTACAAGTAGGGCATGGATAGCTTCGCAATGTATCTCAGAGCACTAATTTCTGTTTTTCCAATTCATGTACAGAACTTAAACATTAAAAGGGTTATGGGCTTTGAGCCATGAGTTATGAACATTATAGCTATTCTTCTATTTTATTCTAAATGGGTGCTTAGTTTCACCAAATGGACATGGAAACATGTGACTGAGTCTGATACATACAGTAAACGCTACAATTTGCAAATTTGAGCCTTGAAAAACTAAAGATTGTAAACTGGAAATCGAACATTTTTTATGCCACTAGAGGTCAGTATTGCTGAGAGCAGAAGTCTGAATAAGAATACCTGACGGGTGACACTTGCTTCGGGAGGTCAGGGTTAGGCAACCTTTTTACCCTAGAACTATAAAACCCTAACTGACCCTTGGACCTTTGAAATTCCATAAATTTTAGACAAAAGAATGATTGGTGACACTTTACTTGAAGGGGTGTGCATAAGACTGTCATAAACATGCCATCACACCCGTCATGATCATGAAGGAGTCTTTATGAATGAAGTGTCATTCGGTAAATTGTGACACTTTTAATTCAAAGTTGAGGTTGTTTAAAATGCCTTTGTTATGACAACTTGACATTGACAGAGCCAAACATTTCATTTGTCAGTATAATACCACTTACTGACATCTGTGCAACTAGTCCTACTTGTTGAACTTTACTGAGGTAAGGGGAAATATTAATGACGCTGTAAAAATGGTCTCCCGGCAGCCAAAGTTAAGACCAATCACAAATGAAAGTGTAATGTAGTGTCTAAATAACTTTTTAAAGGGTTGTAATTAGACCTGTTATGACATATTTATGATGGGCTATGATTTCTTGGTTAATGTCAAGTTGTCATTACAAAGACATTTTTTGGTTCTGTTAATGTCAAGGACCTGTCCTGGGTGTCCCCCGCCTCTCGCCCATTGAACGCCTGGAGGAAGGCACCAGCACCCCTCATGACCCCATGAGGCATAAGCGAGTCAGAAAATGGATAGTGGGATGTTAATGTCACGTTGTGCTAACAAAGACATTTTAAACAATGGCAACTTTGGATTGAAAGTGTCATAATTTGCCGTAATAATTTAATGACAACATTCATAAACATTCATAAAGACTCGTTCTTATGTCATGTTTATGACAGTGTAACGTCAGTCTTATGCACACCCCTTCAAGTAAAGTCTTACTAAAAATCTCAAACCTTTCCATATGTTGTAACTGAATTTTACATAAAATGACTGAAAACTCTTTAAATAATGTTCGAGAAATGGACAGATATTATATACACACACAAAATTGCCCAAACACCCATTTCATATTCCCTTTAGAAAAAAGGATATAGCCTTCCATGTAAACAACGTGGAAAATATTGTTGAAGAGAGAGATGAAAAGATGTCCACATAAAGACGTCTATTGGTGTCCAAGTGTAATTAAAAGGCAGTTCTGACTGATCAAATGGACTAACCATTCTGAAACTCTGAATAACTGACTAGATTCAGCAAGCTTTGCTTAAACTATACCTACGTATCATCAGTTTATAAGTGACAATTTATCTGATGCTTTCAAATGATGTCAACAAGTGGAAGCAGGTTTAAAGTAAAGGATATTGGTCCAAACATTGAGCCATGTGGTACTCCACATCTCATCTGTGAATGATGATGTATCGTTCACATAAACAAACTGGAATCTGTCAGACAGATGCAATCTAAACCAGCTTGATGCCTCCAACACGTACAGGCTTCAGCAGATTATTGTGATCCTGATTTTACTGTAGATGTAACTGAGATGTTGGAATCAGCTGTAAAATACGATCATAAACGTTCCTGGACTGACAGGAAATCAACAATCTTCTGGAATATGCATCCATTCCAGACATGGCTTACAAAAACATTCACCGTGGCTCTGTTTTGGTTCCAGGTTTCTGTTTGTCTCTG
Organism: Fundulus heteroclitus; assembly: GCF_011125445.2. NCBI lineage: Eukaryota > Metazoa > Chordata > Actinopteri > Cyprinodontiformes > Fundulidae > Fundulus > Fundulus heteroclitus. The sequence goes on along the minus strand of NC_046384.1, from coordinate 19,169,905 downwards.
GTTGCTAGATATCACTGATAATCTCTTTGGTTTTTTTGTCTGTGATTTTGTCACTCCATCCTGTTGGGGATGTTTATGGTTTTGCTTTTACAAAACACACGTTTGCAGCAAACGTTAAGCCCTTCTAAAGTCACTCCTTTGCAAAACAAACACAAAAAAGGTCAGGAGGTCCGATTTGAATCAATGGCATCGAAACTGAGAACAATAGTGATTAGGATTAGCCTTAATCTGGTGAATCTATGTGGTTGTTGCTTATTAAGAATCCAGAGACCCCCACATATGTCCCTGTGACACCTTGGAGGTGTAATCTGCTTGTTGGGGGATTATTTAGAGAAACAAACAATCCCTGCGTGGATGCGATTCAATGATCCTGGGGATCATGGACAGAATTACCGGCATAATTACCAGCATGATCTGAAAAGCAGATGTCTGCAAGCAGCCATTTTTCACAGCTTTCCCCCGTTTGTCTTTGTGAGCCACGTCGTAAACAAAATGCTTTTCATTCTTCCCGAACCTCGAATCAGAAAACTTGTGTGCAGCGCGTAAAACGTTGCACGGAGCGCATCCTCCATCCGATGGCAGCATTGCCTCAGATCACGACTGCCGCTGGCGCAATGGCTCTGACGCATTTGCTTTAGAGTGAGTGAGACGGCTGTTTTTCATTTGGAGGGATCGTTTTGTACAGACGCAGCAAAGTGCGCGCAAACGCGTAACAGAATAAAAATAAAAAAAATAAAAAAAAGCAGATGATAAACTGAACCAGCGTTTTTAGTCATGGGAACAGGAATGCTGGGTGACTGAAACGGGAAACACAATGTTCCGGTTGGATAGGAATACCCACAGGTTTAAAAATAGGCCACAACAGTCCGTTATATAACAAGTGGGACGTCAGGTTTGTTTACAGTCTCGCGGCCTTTACAAATGAATGGGGTGAAATGCGTTATGCAGCATTGTGTTGCATACTTAACCCCCCCCCCCCCCCCCCCCCAAAAAAAAACACCTCTTAAAACCACATTTAACATAAAATACTAAGAGTTTGACAGTTGATCTGGGAGATCGGCCGATGATTCGCAGATATGCCAAAACAAGCCTCTGGAATGTGTTTTCCTGTTTTTGCGTCTCGCTTTCTTTTTCACCGTGGGATTTTACGGGAATTATTTACTCCGCCGTGCGACGCTTCTGTTTCTGTTTCTATCTACGTGCCAGAGAGCGAAGTGCTGGGAAAGCGGGGGCAGGGGCCTGTCTGTTTTGAATGGCCGAGACAGCCAATAGGCGGCGGAGCTTCGCGGTGATGGACGAACGCGCTTTGTAGACTTTGCGGAGTAGAAGCCGCGCGAGCTTCCGGGGTCACGCGTCAGCGCCGCCGCCATATTGTGATTGGCGCTGCGGCTGTATGACATTAGAAAACGCAAAAATACCTATGTATTAGATACAAAATAAATAGATAAAGTAAAATAAAAAACTGTCAATGCTCGTTCCCTTGGTCACCTGTTGATCCTGACTAATAATAATAATAATAATAATAATAATAATAATAATAATAATAATAATAATAATAATAATAATAATAATAATAATAATAATAACATCAATAATAATAATAATAATAATAATAATAATAATAATAATAATAACATCAATAATAATAAGAATAATAATAATAATAATAATAATACATTTCAATTGGAAAGCCAGATTAAACAACACAATCGTTATTTTATGGCGGATATAAACCCCACCCACCATGAAGTAATTATTTTGTTAACAAAATCAAATAGCTGAACACAGTTATTTTTATTTTTAATTATTTATTTTCTTCTAAAACTGAATTAGAGTGAGTGGTCTGGCATATTTTCAGAGGTAAACAAGGCCTGTTTAGTTGAATATCACGCACCATGCACTTTGCTCTGTAATACTTTGGCCAAAGATATCGTTCATTTTTCCTCTGTAGTTCTAAAATCACTACCTTTCTATGCAAAACCGGTTCATTGAAATTATATGTAAACTGTTCTTATAAGGGCTTGTTTTACAAGGCGATGTCTTTTTCCAAACCTCGGCCTCTAAGGGGGAACTTGCCACTCAGCATATGGTGGAGGCGCGCACTCCACCGGGGTTTCTATCTATTTAACCCGATCTATGGCGCTGCTCTCGCAGGACGCCCCGCCCCGCCCCCTATGACTGTGTTTTATTCTGTTTTTAGAGCAGCAGCGTCACATGTTGTTTTTCTCCTGCATCAGAGCAGTCACTGGTCTACGCGCACTGCTCTGTTGTTGTTGTTGTTTTATTTTTTTTTACCGCAGCGGGCACACTCGTCCGCGGAGAACTAAATTAAACGGGTTGGACGTCTTCTTTCTACTCCGAGTGTTTTTGTGCTCCTTATCCTGGAGAGATGGCGAGTCCTCCAGCGACGGGGGGACACCTGTTAGCGAATGGGACGAGTGACGTGAAGAAGTACGGCTACCTGAGGAAGCAGAAACACGGGCACAGGCGCTTTTTCGTGCTCCGGGAGCCCACGGAGCGCAGCCCCGCACGCCTGGAGTATTATGAGAGCGAGAAGAAATGGAGAAACAAGTCCGCCGCCAAGCGCGTCATAACTTTGGACTCCTGTCTGTGCGTAAACAAGCGCGCCGACGCCAAACACAAGCACCTCATCGCCCTCTACACCAAGGACGAATACTTTGCTGTGGCTGCAGACAACGAGCAGGACCAGGAGAGCTGGTACGACGTTCTGACTGATCTAATAGCAGAGAGCAAAGTGTTTGACAGCCCTGCTTCCACATCCTCCTTAGTGGGCTTTGAGGAGACCACCTACGGACAGCTTGCCCCTGCAACAGCTGCCTATAAGGAGGTGTGGCAGGTCAACTTGAAATCCAGGGGCTTGGGTCAGATTAAAAACCTCACCGGGGTGTACCGGCTGTGTTTATCGAGCCGGAACATCAGCTTCGTCAAGCTGAACTCCGAAACGGCAGCCGTCAATCTCCAACTCATGAACATCAGGAGATGTGGCCACTCGGACAGCTTCTTCTTCATAGAGGTGGGTAGGTCGGCGGTCACAGGGCCAGGGGAGTTCTGGATGCAGGCAGAGGACTCGGTCGTTGCACAGAACATCCACGAGACCATCCTGGAGGCGATGAAGGCCATGAAGGAGCTCTCAGAGTTTAGACCGAGGAGCAAAAGCCAGTCGGCTAGCACCAACCCCATCTCTGTGCCCACCCGGCGCAACCTCAACAACCTCCCTCCGAGTCAGACGGGCTTGGTGAGAAGATCCAGGACAGACAGCATGGCCGCCACGTCCCCAGGGAGGAAGTTCACGTCCTGTCGGATAAGGACGGCCAGCGAGGGAGATGGGAGCGTTACCCGGCCCGTGTCCATGTCCATACCAGTCAGTGGGAGTCCCACCAGTCCCAATTCTGGGAATCACCTCATGAGGTCTCACACCGTCAGCAACGGGCGGACCTGCAGAATGCTGGAGTCTGCGTCCAATCTCCATCACAGTCGTTCAATGCCAGTATCTAACTCTCCGCCTGCCGCCTCCAGCCCCATCAGTGTGTCTCCCAGAGGAGGAGCGAGAGTCTCGACCCCAGACAAAGCCAGGCACCCCTTCAGCTGCAGTGCCTCCATATCTGGCTCCATCAGTGACACTGGCTTCCTTCTCTGTGACGATTACAGCTGTAGCCCAGGTGAGCCCAAGTTTCTCACTCTGACGCGCAGTGGCACTCCCGACTCCCTGTCCAGCACCCCTCCATCCCGTGACCTGAGCGACCCCTGTGGCTACATGCTGATGGAGAGTGCCAACGGCAGCAAGTCCACCTGTGGCCTCGAGGGTCAGCTCTTTGACAAGGCATACAGGAAGCGAACGCACTCCCTCACCACCCCACGGCAACAGAAAGTGGTGACCCCGTTGTCCTCGGCTTCCTTGGACGAGTACACCCTCATGAGGATGGCCCACGGACAAAACTCCCACTCTGCTTCACCCAAAGTGTGCTATCCCGAGGATTACGGGGACATAGAAATCGGTTCGTCCAGAAGCTCCAGTAGCAACCTTGGCGATGATGGCTACCTGCCCATGACGCCAGGCGTAGCCCCTCAGTCTGGCAAGACGGATAACTACGTGCCCATGAGCCCCATGTGCGTCTCCGCACCAAAGCAGATAGTCAACCCCAGGGTGCACCCTCAGGTAACCCCCAACGGCGGCTACAAGGCGAACTCCCCCTGCAGCAGCTCTCTGGAAGACAGTGGCTACATGAGAATGTGGTGCGGCTCCAAATCCTCTATGGACAGCCCTGACAGAAGCGGCGAATACATGAACATGTCACCTGGAAACCCGCCCCCTCTGCAGACCCCTCCTGATTACTACCTAAGCCCGCTCGCTGGGGAACCAGCAACAATCAGGCCAGCTTACCAGACGGGCTCCCTCGCCCAGCCTCCAAAGCTCCAGTCATCCAAGGATGAAGACGGCGGCCAGTATGTGTTGATGAGCCCACAGAGTTCACGGCAGAGGTCCGGGGAGTCCAACTATTATTCAGTAATGCAGTCATGTGCAGTTCAAACATCACCGCTGAGCCCCTCAGTGCCCTCCCCTGTCAGGCATCATCGAGCAGAGAATCTGTCTTACAGAGGGAGGCTGGGGAGACCCAACAGGCTGTCTCTAGACACCCTGAGGACCCTGCCCAGCATGAACGAGCATCCCCTTCCCTTAGAGCCCCGCAGCCCCGGTGAGTACATCAACATCGACTTCAGCGGAAACAGATCCTCCCCGCCGTCCACCGTATCCACGGAGAGCCAGTCTTCATCTCTGGGGTCCAGCGGCGGGGGCCCGGGGAGGTCATCTCTGTCCGACTACATGAACCTGGAGCTGGGCTCACACTCGCCCAAGGGGGGCGACACTGCTGCCGAGCGACTGGACACTCTGCCGGAGCATTCCTCGTGCCCCTGCACCGAGGAGGATGTAGTCTACCGCGTGGAAGGCGAGAAAAGCTCCCGAAGCTTCGAGGACGAGGCGAAAAACGACTACACCGAGATGACATTCGAGATGACTAGCTCTCCCCCACAGCTTGTTCCTCAGAACTCAAGGTATGTGTCTGTGTGATGAAATGTGCAGCTATTCTGGCATTGTTTATGGTTATGTTAAACTAGTGATGGATGGATATAAACTGGACCCAGACTTTAAACTCATATATTTAGTTTTCTGGTGGGGGAAGATTCAGCCCTGGAGAACGATGCAATATGGGTTAAAATGTTTAAAATTGCATAAAGAAATTTAGTAGAGTCATCACCTTTCTGTTCTGAATACATTAGGAATTTACCAACATGTCTGTGGATTTTAATGTCATTTTGAACACTGTGTTCCAGCAGCCAGAGCTGCAGGGAGCGGAGGCTATCGCTCGAGGACCAAGACGTTCCCGAAAGGATCGGGGTCTTCCTGCTTGGAGCAGCGACTTCCTCGCCCGTGGACCCGGACCGCTCTGCCAAGGTCATCCGGGCCAATCCGCAGGGGCGCCGGCGCCACAGTTCGGAAACCTTCTCCTCCACGGCCACCGTGACGCCGGTCTTTCCCTCGTTCGCGCGCGCCGACGCCGTCAAGAGGCCCAGCTCGGTGGAGAACATCTCGTCGCGCAGCAGCGAGGGTTCCGACGACGAGTACGGCAGTCCCGTGAACCGCCACGGCTCGGCCGGCTTCTCCAACGGGCTGAACTACATCGCCTTGAACCTGCTGGACAACAGGGACGTGGAGAAGTGCGGGGACCTGGTTGGCTTTAAACCCACACGCAGCTGCAAAGGGGGCATCAATGGATTACACAGCACACCTTATGTCTGTTTGGGTTTCAAGGAGACTGCAACCACTGCCAAAGGTGAGTGTACATTGAAGGACGCTAGTCTCTCTGAACCTTTGTTTGTGTCGTATGAGTAAGGCAAGGCAAGGCAAGGCAAATTTATTTATATAGCACAATTCAGTACAAAGACAATGCAAAGTGCTTTGGTACAAATGGAGGCGCCTGCAAGGGGACGTTTTGTACTGACCAGGGGTCAATTGGTACCCATCATAGTAGCATTAGATGGATGATAATGAGTTTGTCTGGGTATGAGTCAGGTTTGGTCTTCCATAGGAGTCTGGGATCAGAACCGCAATCAGTTCAATTAGGGAGTAATATCGGCTCTTCAAAGAATGATATAAAAATGTAATTATGCGAAAAATGAGTAATTGTTAAGACTGTTCATGAAAACACACAACTACAAAGAAAATATATATGCATGTAATTAAGTTTTGGGTACAGAATGGGAGTGGGGTGTCATTTGTTTAACGCCAGTTCAAGTGTGTTTCTATTACCAGCAAATGTTGCCCTAAAAATCCACTGCTTTTCAATTGGTGCTCACATAGTGAAGGGGAAAAAAGGGCACCTCCTTCGACATCAAAACAACTCAGAGGATTTCAAAGCACACATAGGCTAATAGGTCTGAACAATTAGCCCTTGTGCTTCTAAAATTTGCCTTTTTAAAACTAGCGAAATGTGTGTACTTAAAACAAAAAGGCCATTTTTTAGACCTTCTTTGAAATTCTTCCTGCTGCTTTTAGGAGCTCCGGGAACCGTGCGCTCCCATCCATTTCCCTGATGCGCGTGAACGCAACACAGGGCTGTGGTGAAACGTGACCAGGCTAAGAGCTTGGAAGTAAACAAGCACCGTGACAGAGCGGCGCTGCTGCTGCTGCCGCCGATTCGCCGGAGCAGATGTTAGAAACGCGCAAGCCGACTGCACATGCCCAGGAGAGCCCTGATGTAAACAGAAGTTTTTTTCTGTTTTGCTCTCAAATAAACGGAAACAGCAGTTTGGGGATTATTTCCGAACCTCCTGGAAAAGGCTTTTAAGCAGTTATTACGTCAGTAGCGTTGCCATTTTGCTATTAAATGGGTTTAATAGGTTTGACATCAGCAATGAAATGTAACCAGACTGAAAGCTGGAAAGTCATTTCCGGCTTTTTTATTTTATTTTATTTTATTCCACTTGGACAAGCATTAGGATGTGTTGCCTATCAATGTGACCTCAACCATTCCCACTGTCCTGCAATCAATACTCTGTCCCAGAATATCCCCGTCAGCCAGCTAGATCTGCTGGCAGGCGACGGTAAACAGGTCCGACCCCTGCATCCCAGGGGACCTCGAGAGTGCCTGTGAGCACGTAGAGGCCTCGGAGGGCCGAGTTTGGGGGAGGGGGATCGGTTTGTGGGACCCTGACATGCAAGTGGGTGGGTGCTTGGTCGTCAGAGTAATTGAAGGTCACGGTTTTCTTTCTTGATGAAGCTGCTTTCAAAAGTTGCTGTGAAAGTGTTTTTTTCTTTTCTTTTTTTGTCAGGGCTGTTGCCGTTAGAATAGAGGCTTTTATTGCTCCACAAAATCCCTGCGTATGGAGAGGGAGAGAGAGAGAGAGAGCGAGGGGTTACGCTTCATTTTTAGCACACAGAGTTCTTCGTATTTGCGCAGTCAGTGACGTTGGTAAACAAGGTGGAATTCAGCAAACTCAGCCTGGAAGATGGAAACTTTGCTCTTTTCCCCCGAAGAGCCTCTATTTTCCACTCTCTCCAGGTTGGGGAGTTGGTTTAGGCCGGAATGTGTTTTTTTTTTTTTTTTTTTTCGGCGGCGTGGAGCAGCTGCCCCTCCCCCGCTTGTTGTTGCGGACCGCCAGTCAGCCTTAACGACAAAATCCTGTGCATAAGCAATTGGAAATTTTAAGAAACGATCTGTCGCATTTGGTTTAGCATCTGTGGGATAATTGTCGTGTACCAATGTCGGTTGTATCAAGTTGGCGCATTCCTTGCTAAATGCACGTAAAATAATTAGCGATGATATTTTTGTATTTGAAAAAAGGCAAATGCTGATTAAATGATGTATACAAAATATTTTTTTGCTTATGGTGTTTACATGACAGCAAAAGTCTAATGGGCCGATATGAATCGAAAGAAACTTATGCAACCAAGTAATGTTTGAAAGCATTAATTTTGTTTTGTTTCGGAAAAGTCTCCAATTAAAAATTTCAATTCTTAAAAATCCGAATTTCGATAAAAATAATTTCTGGTATCTAGCTTTTGGACCAGATGATACGTTTTTGTTCAACATTTCTGCGCAAATACCACCAAATACTTCATGCCGTCACACCACGGCATCCATACTGTGGGTGAGGGGGTAAAGCATAGCAGTCGCGCACAGCAACACGTGGGGGAGGGGTCAGCGCTGCGACTGCCACTCTGCTCTATACAGCCTTTTTTGAAACCAATCAGCAGTCAGGAGTCAAAGCTGCTTTGGTGGAAATTTAATGTCGGCCCACATGTGTCGCAGCTTGTGCGTCCTAGAGGGTGAAAATATTTTTAACGCCGCCAATAAAGCGGGAGAGGGAGGAGGAACAGATAGTACATGCGTGTGGACTGTGGCACGTACGCATGCAGAGCAGCTCCACTGCTGCAGCCATGCCTCCTCTAGACCTGTAGTCGGCTGTTGTTTTTCCAGCGGTCGGCTGCTTGTGGTGGAGGAAGCCAGTGGATGCGTGCATAATGGGGCAGGACGGCACGTGCACTTTGCTACCCTTCTGCTTCATTAGGCCGTTCGCTTACCAGAAGACAGGCAGGCGGAGAGTAGGGGGGGAGGGAAATGGAGCGTGGTCTTATATACAGAGAAGTTGGAGGATGTTATTTTTTTTTTTTCTTTAACTACAACAACAAACTGCTCGGGCCCGCTTTGAGGCTCCGATGGCAAGTTGGTTGCTTGTCCGCTGTGAGCTCTGTTTCACTGCCGAGGGGCGAAAGAGGGAAAAACATTAGTGGGGCGAGGTGGTTTGATGCGTCCGGATATCTCGCTTGGCTTTCTGACCCGAAGCGCTGCAGCTTTTTAGTCCAGCTAAACACCTCTGCTGATTGGTTAACCTTCTCAGTGAAATCCAGTTTGGCTGGAATGGCTTACCAGGGCAACTACCCCGAGCAAATTAGCCCTAACTGAGTGAACCGGACAGCACAGATGGCTGTGCAGCCGTGGGTTCCTACGCTTCGGACGTGTTTTCTTTTCAAATCTCCCACTTAACGGGGCAGCTCAGATGCCTGGCATTGGGGTCAGGAGTTTGTTTACCTCCTCTGTTTTGTCAGCCACTCAGCCCACATGACCCCGGTCGCCGTGTTTACCTCTGCTCTCCAACCCCCGGCCCCCGGCTAGCCACGGCTCAGCCAGGTGGATGTTCTGTACCGGGCCCAGATTAGCGAAGTCAGCCGTCTACGTTTCCACCTCCGCGTCCGAACCCAATGCCCCCATCTGACGCCGGCAAGGGTGTCAGCTGCGGATCGTGGCTGCTGCAGCCAGGTTTGTAAATTTAGATTTTAGCAGGACAGTGGGGGATAGATGTGTGATAAAGGAGGTGGTGAAGGGTGAACACGAGGGAAGGAGTCTCCTGAGTGCCAGTGGCAGATGGCCACTTTCCAGAGGGTTAGCGTGAGAGAGCATCGGGGTTGCAATAAAACGGGGAGAGGGGTCAAACAGCTGCCACCCTAGACCACCGTCACTCACCACACCAATTTTCACGCCTCTTGCACATATCAGCGTTCAAACGCGTATAGACGGCGCTACACGCAGTGCCCGTCTCCCAACGACGGCCCACCATCTGCCGCCTCCGCGGGCCGCAGAGAGCGGCGCCCGATCAGCATCAAGTGTGTGTGTTAGGAATTTGCAAACCGGATTAGAGACATTCACATCCATCTCCTCAAATCCCGCTCACCCACCCCCACCCCCCACCCCGAGCCGAGCCTCAAAGTCATCCGCTCAGTTGCGCCGCGACTGATGTCATCGCAGAGAGGATGCTGCAGCGGAGTAGGACAAATAGTTTTCCGCGTATTCCTCCTACACGCATGTCACTCTGTGATATAGACGCATGTGAAAAACCTTGTATTTATCTCTACATTTGGGAATGAATAAGTTTATTTAGCATATTTGGACTTTGGTATTTTTTATCTTATTGATTTTATTATAATTTATTCAATATTATTTACTTGGCTGTCTTGTTTTTGGAATTTTCCAATTTCTTATTTAGTCTTTTATTTGTGTATTATTTATTTTAATTATCATTGCCTAATTAACTATGTAATAATTTATAATTTTTTCCCATTTTTATCTCTATTTACTTATCCACCGATTCCCCTACCTTTTGCTGCTCCTTTTTTGTCCCCCACTCCCCCAGCCTCACCCCTCTTCTGCTCCCCTTGATTGATCTGTCTAGCCAATCAGCTCTCAGCTTGAGCAAACTTGTTCCACAGTTTAGAAGACATCTGCACTACACCTCCAGCATGAATTTTTTTTTTACCCTATCAGATCTATTCATTCAAACAGGAAGTGGTGTCGTACACTGTGTACAATTTGGTTGCAGGGGGGGAACAAGACCTTGTAAAAAACTATTTTAAGACAGAACGAAAAATTTTGGGGGTTTTGTAACCCTCAATCAAATCTACCAGGAGCCTTCCGGTGTATTTTGTATTTTGTCACGTGCATATATTGGCACAAATTTCAGCCTACTCTTGCCTTTTTTTCATATGCGCTTTGCGGACTGACTCGTAGAAGTGACACTCGAATGTACACATCAGCCAGATTATCTTGGCCCCCCCTGCTGTATCCCTGCCGTCCGACTCCAACCTAAACAAACCCACCGACTGTTAAATAGTTTATCCCTTATTAGAGCCGCGCCGGCACTGTTGGCACAACAAAAGGCGACTCGTGCCGCCAAGGGTGGAAATCCAGAAATGCCATGTTACATGATCCATGCAGAACAAACATACGCACGTAGCCCCAAAGGATCCTGTGTCAGAGTTTCCAGGCAGCGAGTGAGTGTGTGTGTGTGTGTGTGGCCCAGGGAGGAGGCGAGGTGATGGGGTGGGGGTGGGAGGTGGGCGCTAAACTAGGCCGGGATGTTCCAGACAGAAGCACTAACTGCGTGGCCAGCGTTCCCCACATTTAGCCGGCCGCGGCTCCAGAGTAGATTACAGCCGCTGTAGGCAGGATTAGATGGTCGGGGTGGAGGTGGTGGTAGTTGGGGGGTTGATCAGCAAGAGCCGTCGTCGGTTAGCAGCTGGGGAATACGTAACCCAAGGTGGAAGCATGTGCTCGCTGAGTTTCGTCATCAGAAAAACGCATCACTTCAAAAAATGCATAAAATGCACAATTTTACTGTATATTACCTAATAATAAACAATATTTTAAAATGAAAATATGGACCAAAAACATGCTATATATATATATGTGTGTATGTATTTATGTTGTATATATATATATATATATATATATATATATATATATATATATATATATATATATATATATATATATATATATATATATATGTGTGTATATATATATGTGTGTATATATATGTATATATATATGTGTGTATATATATATATATATGTGTGTATATATATGTATATATATATATATGTATGTGTTATTACTATATATATATATTATATATATATATACTATATACTATATATGTGTGTCTGTTATATATATATCTATATATATAATATATATCATTATATATATATTATATATATTATATTATATTATATATATATCATGTAGTATATATGTCATATATATATATGTATATATATTATATGTATATATATATATGTTGTATATATATAGTTATATATATATATATAATATATATATATATATGTATGTATGTATGTATATATATATATGTATGTATGTATGTATGTATGTATGTATATGTGTGTGTGTCGACCAACGGCCTCCACCTCACACTTGACAGCTGCGCGTGTTTGAGCCCGTCTGACTGGCTTTGTCGGGACACTTCCCTTTTTCTTTTCTTTTTTTTTCTTTTTTTTTTTTTATCACCATCTCAAAGTTTCAAAAGACCGGACACCCGCTCTCTCCCAAATAGCAGCGGCTTTTCATTTTACTCTCCGCTCAGGCTCCAGTCGCACGTGACCCAACCCCGCATGAACATCTGTTAAACGCCATCGGAGTTTCTCTGCCTATACTTCATAGCACAGATGCTGCTTGTTGCCTGGCCTCCTGCACTACACGTGTATCCATAGCAACAAGGGCAGCAGAATGACAAGAGAACGCACCATCCCACCCTAGCCCACCGCTCTACATCCTAGATTATGTAATTATACAAGCGTTGCAGAACAGACTTCTCCTCCGACACACACGGATATATAAACATAACTGTCCTTCAGGAGCCTTGCAGGGGAAACAGCTGGTGTGTTAGCTTTAAACCCCCCCCCCCCCTTTCCCTTAAATGCACATTTAAAACTCTTCCTGTCAGGAGGAATAAATATCCCCGTCAATATGAATTTGCCCAGACAGATGCACAAATGTGCAATAAACAAGCAGTGCAGAACTTCCTGTTCTGGATATTTAAGCAAAATCTGATGTTTTTCCTTTTTTTTTTTTTTTTTTTTTCTATTTTGCGGCATGAAAAACAATCCTCTGACTCCGTGAATGGGTTCACGCTGTACAGTACGACAGCAACATCGTGTTCCCTCGTTGCTCTCGCGTCTGCTGTCTCCGAGGTCTGCTTAATTGGCGCCAGTGTTGTTTGTGCGAGCGCAGCCTGAGAACAAAATGGGGTTGAAACGGTCTAAAAACAAAAACAGCGACGATACATGGTTTAGAGTTTAGATTTATTGTAAAAACGCTAGCCGTAACATTCATTTATTGTTTATCTTTAACTCGGATGTAAGCAAAAAATATAGTTTATTTTTAAAAATGTATATATTTTATTCATTCATTAAATTTATAAGTAACAAATATTATTACATATGAGTTTCAAGAATAGAGCATACAATAAAACAGTTATATCCATGTGATACGGAAGCAACGTCAGACAAAGCCGCACAATTGAGATTGGAGTTTAAAAAGAAGGAATGCCTATGAGGAAAATATTTTGTGGTTTTGAAACATTGGTACCTTATTTGTAATGCCTAATTACAGGACTTCTTAGATTCTATGACTTATAATTTCTGACGCCTGTTATTTTCTATGCTGGGACTGTCCATGCTTTTCCTTTATTTTGTGAAAAACTAAATTCCTCAATTTTTTATTTTTTTTTTGGAAGCAAGGGATTGTAGGATTCATTCAGCCAGCTGACCAGCAAAGTGCAGTAATATGTGGGGGAGGGGTAACACTATGTTAAGGAAACAACTTCAGTCTTTATTGCCCTTTCTCAGGAATCTCATTGGAAATAATTTAGACCATTGGAATGATATCCTCCTTGATATAGTTACTGGTATTGTTTTTTTTTTTTTTTTTGGCACAACAGTCTTTTCTGTTATACTTGCACATCCTATGTGGTAGAAATGTCTTTTTGAAAACGTACAACGTTTTTCACTAACTTCTTTCTCTTTTTGTCATCCCTTCCAGACTGAAGAACGTTGTCCTCAGGTTTGGCGTCTTGACCTGCTGCTCGAAACAAAAACAAGCAAACAAACAAAAAAAAAAAGACTTTGCCCTTCCGCTGGGCTCCGTGACCCGAAAAGACTGTGTGGACCCATCAGCATCAGAAGCCGCCAGCTTGCACACACGCTAGGAAAAAAAAAAAAAAAAAAAGCAGGTCACCATCTTTACAATGCAGTGCATCGCTGAAGGCACTACAGGTGTGTGAGATAGACGTTATGCCGGATGTGTGTTGGTACGTTCCCTGCACTTTGAGAGGCCATTTCTCCTGTGACCTAAATTTTGGCACAAGCACAGAAGCGAAGATAGTCAGATAATTGCAAAGCTCTGATGGTAACTAGATACCATTTATTTACTTTAGGGTAGTTTTTGTCAGTGTGGCAGCGCTTGTTTCTCTGCCAGAGTACGAGCAACAAGTGTGTCAGTGAACCATAAAAGCTGCTACATGCTGTAGGGACGGAATACCAAGGTACACTGAGTAAATTGAAATATATCTATATATAAATATATATATACACAATATACATTAGACATTTTATTTATTTTTGGATGATGAATGTCTGATAAGACCTACCCAATGCCTTAATGTATATACTGTCCTTGTTTTCTATGAAATAATAGATGAATATTCTATCTCTAATATTCTATTAGGGTATATTTATTTAGACCTACATCTCTATATTGTTATCTTGTGGAAAGCAAAATACATAGTTTACCATTAAAATAAATTATTTCTGAAATGTACAGAACCAGTTTGGCTGCTTGAGATCTGATTTATTCTATTAATATTGAAATATTTTCTTAATGAATAATTTCTTATTCATTTGAACCCATTTTTTTTTTGTCCTATAAAAGATTTTGGACTTGTGAAAATATATTTCTAAATGTCCGTAAATGTTATGCATGTCTTTGTAACTCAGCTCTGACCCTAAAAACACACCAGGCACTGTACCTCCCACAGTTCCTCAGTCACTTGAGCCTGAAAACCTCACACACTCCTACCTTCAAACCAAAGGCTTGTTGTTCTGATCGGCACAGGCCACCCTGCTGTGATATCATTTGACTGTACAACTGTAAAGTTGAGATGATAAGAGGGGTAGCGCTAATACAAACTGAACATTGTAAAAGATTGGGGGCACGGTCTTGGATCAAGATAAAGGCGAAAACATAACTTAATAGTAATACAGTTGCATCTGGCACCATTATGGAGGAGAAGAATCTAACAAAATATTATGTGGCCATTGAAAACAAAGCTGTTGATTGATTAGTAATAAAAGTGAAAGGACATAGAGTACTTCCATGTAATTATTACATTAACAATACCCAGCTAATGAGTGTTGGTCATTTTGCTTTGGTTGTTTTGTACCTGAAAATGGCGGCTATGAAACAATTGAAAGAGAGATGTCAACCACAAGAAGTTTCATACCAATAATTCTTCAGTTTGTACCCACATCAGAGAAGTTCATTAGATACTTTTACTACTGATGATTTAAAGTAATACATTTTAATTTGCTAGTCATCTAAAGTAATGAAATGTGGTTATGTTACTTGAATAACTCATATGTACCACCAGTAGGTCATTGATAGTTTTATGGTTTAGGCTAATCACTTCATAGTTCATCTTGTTTCATAAGAGGCACCGGAACCGCAATCAATGGAAAGATGGTGTGCTAGAAAATCGATATAAATCACTGAAATACTTAAAAACCAATAGACATATACTATAAATGGAAGGAGTTACAGATGAAATGACGATGTGTAGGTACGAATTGGCAAAGGTGTGAATTAGCCTTTACCCTTTGCTAAAATACCAATTGTTAGCTAACAGCTGGTAAACTCTGGACTGTAATGAAATGAACTTAACATTTTCTCTCTTTTAAGCTATAAGGTAGAAAAATCAATGTTTTTTTTTTGCTGGTACAAAATAGAAAGGAATTTGCAACACATGGGTACGAAATGGGGGAAATATTGGCGTATTAACTTGGAGCCTTTGCTAACATCAATTGTTAGCTAAAAACTCAACAAAACCCTTCACTGTAATGAAATGAGCTTCATAATATTTCCTTGCTAATAAGCTATTAGTTTAAAAATATATCTAAAGAGAAACGTTTCACATGGATGAATGCTAACATGTAGCATATAGCAAACTGCCTCAGTACACTGCTGTAAACCTGTCACAACTTTGCTAACAATAGCTAACGTTAGCTGCTATAAGCTACTAGGTTATACTAGTAAATGTGAAAACTGTGTCTTTCATTGATGAGTGCCGTATTACACTGATGAGTTTTCATTCAGTCACATAAACGCACATTATTTGACTTGTTTTAAATTAAAAAAGAAACAATGGCAGAATTTCAATTTCAATTTCAAATAAAAAATCCTCCAAAATGGCCGCCCGGGTAGGACTATTAAAAAAACAGTTTTTGTTGCCATTTTTTATGACTGCTGTCTTTGGCTGTCATCTGTGCCGATCCCAACTGGCTCCAAACCCCTTTGGTGTACAGTAGATTGTAAAACTTTTACATGTCTGAATGTATCGCTGATTTTGCGGGACCACCGCAGATTTTAAAGGGTTTTGAAAGTGTTAAATAATATTGGAGTTGTACCAAGCTAACTTATGGTATATATTTATCTTTAGAGTTTTTAATCTGTGTATATATATATTGTGTAAATAGAAAAGAGTTTACCTGAAAATAGTGTATACACAGAGTTCTTAGATTTGACCTAGGTTGCATTGCTTTTCCTGTGTAAAGAATATTGCTACAGATTTTTAAAAGGAGAGGGGGTTGCTTTGGGGCTGTACATTGTATTTTATGCTTTTCTCCCTCGCAGTCTCTGATTATATGACACAAAACAAAATCTTGGTTTATTTTATTATAGAGATCTATTTGCCTTGTTGACACACTTTACCTAATGGCATATGCAATAGTTAAATGAATCAAAAATAGTTTACAACTCTGGAACCAAATGTAACATTGCATTAATCTTTTTTTTTTTCATTAAACAGGAGCTGTTTTGCTCTTTGTATATTTTGTCTTTCTGCCAAGAGTTTTTCATTGCTGGGAATTTTGTTCTTGACATGTCTGAAAGCGATTTTTCCCATTTCTGTCTGAACAGATTGTTCTTTACTTGGATTGACTCAGTCTGAATGTGTTGTCTTCCATTGTACATAGTTGGATATCTTGTTTATTGTGACGCTCACAAGATGAATATGATTTATAAATTCTGGTAGTCAAGTATTGCTTTTGTCTGTATTAATTATGGATAGCAACCAACATAAATAAAATAAATTATTTAAAGAGTTACGGCTGTGTCTTAATTTTTCAAAATGTGTATCAACTTGCAGTATCTATTCTGCAGAATTTACTCCAAATCCCATCAAGCCTTTCTCATTCTGTCTTATCCACTGTCATCTAATGGGGTTGGCACTCAGTCAAATCACTTCCTATACAAAGAGGATATCCTGTCTCTGTCTTTTAAAGATGTTTTCTTTTATGGTGGCGCAGTCAGGAAGCTTATAGTGAGCCAATAACTTCCTGCCAAGCCAAAGTTTTCTGAGCAATTACATAGTCCAAGTATGGAGGTCAGGAAAAGTTAAGTTTTATGAAGTAACAAGCACATTAACAAAAGTACCTACCCTTTTGCAGATTTATTCAGGGTGTTGTTTTTTGTTTTTTTGGTTGTCGCCACTAAGAAGTTCAGATCATCAAACGTTTTAATATCAGACGTAGACAAACTGAGTAAAGGGGGAAAAAAAAATAATTGCCCCATAAACCAGACAATTCTTGATTCACACTTTTTGGCAACAAGACTATATTGTGATTGTCATAACTGGCAATGAGTCTTTTCCATCGCTGTGAAGGAATCTTGGCCCACTATTCTTTGCAGAATTGTTTAGATTCAGGCACATTGGAGGATTTTGGATCATGAATGTTTTTTTTTTTTTCAAGTTCATACCACAATTCCTCTGTACAATGACCCAAATTCACTTGAGCTTAAGGTCTCAAACTGTGAGACAGACATTCTCCTTTAGGTTTTCCTGGTAGAGAGTTGATTTTATGAACCCACACATTACGGCAAGTCGGGCATTTTTCAAGCAGCAAAGCCTTAGAGCAATCATCTACTAAATATTTTTGACTGTTGGTATGATGTCCTTTTTCTGAACTCGTCTTGAAACTATTGTTGAACTTTTTGTCCGGTTCATTCTTATTGTTGAGTCATGAACTCAGACCTTATCTGAGGCGAGTGATCCCAGCAAAGCTTTAGATGATCTGGATTTTTTCGTAGCTGGTAGACGATTCACTGTCCTCTGCTGATCCACACGGTATACTGTATTTGTGGATAATGGCTCACACTGTGGTTGTCCGTCGATAGACATCCCACACCGATAGATATCAGTGACTTTGTTTCACGTCTTCTCTTGAATTTCTTAAGATCAAGGCATAATGTGCTGGTTTTAGAGACCATTTAGCCTACTTCCTGTTGTCAAACGGGTCCAATAAAGGGATTTTTCTACCGGTCTCACAGTAATTAGGCATGGGTGTGGCTTGCAACACTGAACCAGTTTGCTTAATCAGTTATTTCACCACTAACAAGGGGAGTAATTACTTCTTTTTTTGTTTTTGGTTTGGTTTGGAAAACACTTTTTTTAACTTAATAGATGAAATGTTTATTTGAAAATGGGATTTTGTGTTAAATAAAAATTTGCTTTATGATCTAAAAGGTGTGTGTGACAAAAACAAAAAAAAGCAAAAACTAAGTAATCCACGATGGAGCAAGTGGTCTTTCTACAGCACTGTACCTTGTGTAAAGAACATGAACACACACAAAGGCATTCAGCGGGGGGGCTACCTCCAGCTGTATTAATTAGCAGCGTGACACAGTTATAGGGGCTCTGCTCTGCTGCCAGGCAGGAACCAGCCTTACATAAAAACCCAGCAACATGTCGTCAGTCGGGACACCGTGTTCCTCACCCTTCTCTGCAGAGATCACATACTGCAGTGGGAAAAGCAAGCAAAAAACTTAAAGTAGACTTCTTCCCACCTTTGCATCAACCGTTTAAATAGAGTTTACAGGATGCTGTGTGTGAATTTTCCCTGAATAACCATCACATGGCCTGGAAGCTCCACCCTCCCGACCAGACTGTGAGATCCCATCTGGAGGGGAGCTTTCGGAGACCAGCTTGATTTCCTCTTTTGACCTGGCGGGGCAGGTGTCGCCTCCTAAATTAGATCACATCAGTGTAGTTAAAAACCCACCCGATAACTCAATAATTGGCTGAAAGAGGATTTTGTTATTTCGTTACCATGAGAGATGCGTGCGCAGGTATTCCAACAGGTCTACAGCAGTAAGGTCCAGTCACGTGACATTGTCCTTATTTACGGCACGGACTTGATTTTCCTCTCGCCGTCTAAATCGGAGCGGCATATGTAGTGTGAAGAGCAGAATACAAGCATGTGAGTGGGGGGGTCAGCTCTTTTGGCAGCCTCACCCACCCTGTGCTCCACTGGGCCACCCTGCCAGCTTGTTTGTTTGCCGTGCTGAGGCTCTTCAGGGGATTGGGAGTTACTGGCCCCATTACTTCTCCCTGAATCAGCCTAAGGAGGGTGTCAGCCAGGGCTCAACGAGCTCCACGGCGCAGCGGCATGCAGGGCGGAGCTGTGACCCACTTACAGTAGCCAGCCTTGCCTCCTCTCAGAGGAGACAACCAAGCACGCTGCACAGATTATCCCCCCTTGAAAATATAACATACTGACATATATTGTTAAAAAAGCTGGGGACACTTGCTGCGTGCTTCACCTCTAACTAAGACTTCTGAGAGAACTTGAACACTGGCTTTTATTGATTGTGAACATTTGGGTGTTTAATGAGACGCCTGAGTTTTGGAAACAGACATCAGTCAGTGCTGCTGTTGTGTATCAGAACTGGAAACTGTCCATATTAATGAGATTATTGCAGGACTTTGGAAGTACATCTTATTAAAGGTGTTTTTATTGTCGAGAAGACTTTATTCCATGAATATTGTTCATGAATGTGTGTGAAAAGGGACCCCATTAAATATTAATTCCATTTAAAGAGATTAGATTTAACAATGTTTATGTTTATTTTAGACAACAACGAAAAAATAGCTTTGTTTTACTTATTTAAAAAAAAAGTAAAAAAAAAAATCTGTTTCCCAGCAGCAGACAAAGTTATGACAACCTAACCCCTAACTAGCCACTGTTACCCACTTTAGCTTAAAATGGCGTAAGTGAGAGTGTGATTGTAGATACCTAACCATGTTTTAGGGATTTCTTGCATATTCAGCACCATTCAACTCACCCCAAACCAATTCAACATGATCGAGATCTGAGCTTTAATTCATCCCAGAACTTTCCATTTCTTAACTCTCTGCCAGTGATTAGTGGATTATCTTGTATGCTCCTGGTTACTGTTGTGTTTCAGGGTCCAGTTTGGCTTCAGCTTTTATTTTATTTAATTTTTGACAGATGGTAGCACATTTTTCTCGAGCACTCTCTGATTCTTACTAGAATCATGAAGGAATCTATGGTGGTGAGCTAGTCTGGTCCTGCTGCAGCAAAGCATCCCCAAACCATGATATTTCCACCTCCATGCTTCACAGTTTCTATGATTACTTTTCCTGGGAGGTTGCATTTTGGTTAATGCCAATCATGCCTTCTGTTTTGTTTCCAAATTAATCAAAATCTAGACTCCTCTATCCAAAGGACACAATTCCAGAATTCCTGGTCGATGTCTACGTTCTCTCTGGCAAACCTTTAGTCTAGCCTTCATGTTGTTCTTATACTGCGAGGGTTTCCTCTTGTAGACCTGCCCTCACAGTCTCTGTCTGACTGTAGAACCATGCACTTTCACATCAACAGCACCAACAGTCTGCTCTAGTTCCTTTTTACTAATTTCACACATCGGATGGCCAACCCTGGTCATGCTGGCAGTTCTGGCAGATCTTCAGTAGAACATCATCTTATTGTTAGTGGTGACCAAAATGTTACTTGCCTTATGACCCTATTTGTACATATGTATATTTTGCAACAGTTCCTAAATGTTCTGAACTTTTCTGGTGCGATGTTGAACAATACAGGCTTCACAGTGGCATATAATTTACAACAACAGTGAGGTACTGTATATCATTTTTTTTTACTCCTTTATTAATGTTTTCACGCCTTGCAATCTGACTTTCTTTCACATGTTACAGTAAAATGACTCTGACAATACCCAGAGGCGGGTAGAGTAGCCAAAAATTGTACTCAACTAAGAGTAGCACTACTTCAACATGTTGTCTGCCAAGAAATTACTCAAGTAAGAGTAAAAAAGTATTCAGTAAGAAGACTACTCAAGTACTGAGTAACTAATCATAACAGCTGACGATTTAATATAAAAACATTATATATTTGGACAGACATGTTAGGTTACGTGCAAATTCTGGTATTTTAAAGACAAAAGAAACACTTTTCTAAATACATTTTTTCAACATTAAACTTAAAAGCAATATTTACAGCAGTTAATGTATATACAGTGTGTTAGAACAGTGCAAAGTACTTCCCATGACAATATCTACTGTTTACTGTACGTTAATGTGACCTCCAAATTGTTCAATGAGCTCAGCAAATAGAAAATAACATTAAAATAACAAAGCTTGTATACAAATAAGAAGTCTCACTTCAGCATTTTTGGTTAAAACAAGTATGTTCTTTATTCATGAAGTAGGTAGAGTAGTCAGAAATTTTACTCAAGTAAGAGTAGTGATACTTGAGTAATAATATGACTCAAGTAAAAGTAAAAAGTACAGAGCGGTAAAACTACTCCTAAAAGTAAATTTTATTAAAAAATGTACTCAGGTAAATGTAACTCAGTAAATGTAACAAGTTACTACCCAGTGGAAGTAGGTGTTTTGGGGCTTAGTTGTTCATTCTAATATATTTAAAAAAAAACATTTTTGCAAATTTGTGCAATCTCTTGCATTGCGCACAGCTTTATCCCCCCAACACATCATTCAAGCATTATATTTCCCTCACTAAATCAGCAGAGAACATAACAATCGCACCTGCTTGTCCATGAGGGAGCCTGTGCGTGACAGGAGAAAGATGCTCTTTCGGCTGCCTTGTGATGCTGCAGACCATGGCATTCAGACTCCACGTGCTTGGACAGCATGTGGAGAGCAGGTCTTTCCCACTGCGTACAGACGCTCGCTGCTTACCGCGACTCTAGCCTGCCAGTCTGCATGCTGTCTCATCGGCCGACACTCTCGCGGCGCACAAACATGTTTAGCAATTGGAAATCCTCAGGAATGACAGTGCTGTAAAAGAGCCAGCAATGGGTTGGCTTGTATGTTTTTCTGTGACTCACTTTTATGCCGCAGTATCAAATAGGCTAAAAGGAAGTGCGTTAGGCATGATTACGTGTCTACGTAAGAATTTCGGATTCAGCTTTGACACCCTGATGGGATTTTGCACAGAATGATCCAAAATCTTTGTCTCTAGATGAGGAGTCTCCAACTGGAGTCCTTGGGAGACTCTGTCCCGCAGCATTAAAATGCAATTCTGTTCCAATACACCCGAATGACATAAATTAATTACCAGGCCTCTGATGAGTTTACTGACAGGCTAATTTGGCCTTTGATTCAGTTGTGTTGGAGCAGCAATCCTTGTAAAAGTTGCAGGACATGGCTTCAGAGGATTGGAGTTTGAGACCCCCACTGTAGAAAAAAGAAAAATGTTGAAATGAAGGGCCAAATGTCAACATAATCATTGCGGCCCATCAAGCATTGGTAAAAATATTGTAATCGTGGGGGACAGACCACATGGCATTTCTGTACCGGGAGTGATGCTGCTACCGGGGCTAAAAAGGTCATGGACTATGATTTTGATTTGATGTAATCAGATAGATGTAAAAAAAAAAAAAAAACTTTTAGTTGCAAATTCTGGGATTAGACAAATCTTAGAAAACAGCATCCAGTAAACATCCACTTCAAACACTTTACTCTCTAACGCTTAAATTCATCTGTTTGGAAACATGGCCTTCTGAGTTGTTTTAGCCCGGAGTCCTTTATCGCCATCCAGCGCGCGACACGCAAGGCGGGATTAGGCGTTATCGTGAGTTCGCTGCGCACATACAGTCATGCTCATAAACCCTGCGGGATTATCCATGTTTCCATCTGTGTTTCTGACCTTTACTGCCGAGCATAAACACAATCAAAGACGCGCTGAGCCGCAAAGAGAGTTTTAAAATGTATTTTTTCTCATGCAATTACTGAATGGGCATTGACATCTGTGATTACGGTTGGCGGCGCTGCTAAATAACAGTGGCCGGTCCGTACTGAGTTTTAGACCGTTTCTGCTTTGCACGACATTCTCATTATGTTTTTGGAGACAGGCTTGACATAACTGTGAACAGAGGCAGTTTTTGATATGGTCAACATGAGCAGTTGCCCAGGGAAGCATTAGAAAGGGGGTGGCCACCAGAAACCCATGAAGTCAAACGATTTTTGCAATGATGGTTCTAAATCAATTATGTTCCTCATTTAGAAATGAAAACTTTTGCAAATTGATTTAGCCGGACGCTTTGCTAAAGTAGAGTTTTATTGGCGTAGGATGTATTTAAAGGGAAGGCTGAAGGCTGGTGCTTGCCCGAGGCGACGTTAATGCAGCTAGCGCTGAATGTGAACATGCAGCTAAAAAGGCATTGCTGTGAAAAACATTAGAGCAAAAAGCTACTTGTGCAGCAGTGTCATAAATATGTCTGCGTATTGGAAATGTTTAGTAGAGTCAGTGAAACGCGGATGCTAATGAGGCATTAGCTTTTAGCTAATTTAGCTTAAAGCTAGCAGTTTAATATGGATGGCATCCCGCAGCTTGCAACCTCTCTGGCCCTCTGAATCTGGGATGATACTGCCAATGACCGAAAAGCTGCAAAACTGAAGCTTTGTTTAAACTGTACTGCCATTTACTACAGCTTGCTTAGCAACTCTTCCTTCTTTTTGTTTGGGTGAAGAAAATTTGGAAAATGTATGCAGAAAAGGCATTTCGTAAATGCCTAGCCATTTCAAACTATACTTTACAACTGCTAGTTTGTGTTCTTGTTGACACTCTTTAGTCGGTAACTTTTTTTTAATCCTCCATTTTGAATTTTACAGAAAAGGAGTCAGGCAAACTGTGATATTAGATTTCCCTTTGAGCCGACGCTTTGTAGAACCGCCTTTTGCTCCAGGTCCTGCAGTCTTCCAGCACTCCTTAACGTTACCGTGCAACAGTAACAGGAAACTGGCAGATGAAATCAAAGCATGCCATTCTTTTTTTTTAAACCGAGCTTTCTAAACCCCATCGACGTGGTGATTGTTGTACTTCATCGGCATATGGGTCCCTGAAGCTAAGATCTGCCCGAGGGTCAGGTGTCTGATTCACAGCGCGAGGCAGAATCAGACTGTTTCTGACCTTTAGTCCCACAGCTTGTTTACCTGCTTAGTGGAATGTGGAATTATGTAAGGCTTAATCTATCAGAAAGTACACATCCCTCTGTTACCAAGGGCCACAGGACAACATCCACACACACGTCCACACTGACTCACAAGCAGACAAGCAGCTCAATAATATTACCCCTCTGCTTGCTTGTCGGCTTTACATAAAAAGTACTGGATGCACGTGTGTTATAGTTCTAACGCCAAGTTTAAGGTAAGCATCCTAATGCTTACCTTAAATGTGCTTTTACAACCAATAACTGGGCTTTTACAGTCACACAACAAAGATAAGGACCCACTCAGTTTACATTTGACGGGAACACGCAGTGGAAACACACACAATGTCAGCCCAAGTGTGCCGCTTGGCCCCATATATGGAAATTTCCTGTCTGGTTTTCTAAGTACTGTCTTGTTTTCCAAGTACTCTCTCCTAAGGCCGTTCTGTTGTACATCAGTGCGCTACTGACGTATTAATGAAATCAATATTTATTTCCAAAGCTTTCTCTGCAATCACTTTCAACCCCATGCTGATGTCTGATTGGCCATAAATACCCAAGCGAGTCTGAAACTAAATCCACTGAAATTCACTGAGCAAGCAGCCCATATAATTTCCACTGACCCCCGTGATTGTTGTACGGAATGTAAATATAGATGTGCTCACATAGGAATAAATATAATAATTAGCCATGACTTAAAACTTAGCATTCTATCCCAAAATACAATTGTTTAACAAAATACTTGGCTCAAACATTGAAATTAAAACACTAAATTCATATATAGCAGCCCATCTAAACTACAAGGCAAGGCAAAGAGGCAATCCGAGAGGCCCATGGTAACTTTGCAGAGATCTATTGACAGGCCAACTATAAGTCATGCAGCAGGGATGTGTCTTCTTCTGCTCAAGAACAATCAACACCAGGGGTATGTTCTTACCCCTTTCTTCTTCTCTATGTAAACTTATGACTGCACATCTGCTGACCCGTCTGTGAAACTCCTGAACTTTTCAGATGATGCCACTGTCACTGGGCTGGTCCAGGACAGTGATCAGTCTGCATACAGACCGGAGGTGCAATGGCTGGTCCACTGATGTGCCCAGAACCCCTTGGAGCTAAATCCACTATAGACAGTAGAGATGATGGTGGACTTCAGGAGACCCCACCCACTCTGCCCCCCCTCACTATCCTCAACAACACTGCGTCTACAGTGGATCACTTCCGGTTCCTAGGAACCACCCTGTCCCGGGACCTGAGATGTTCCTCACAGATTGACACCATCCAAAAGAAGGCCCAGCAGAGACTGTACTTCCCGCGGTAAATTAAGGAGTACAACCTTCCTCAGGAGCTACTGATCATCCTCTACACAGCCATCATTCAGTCTGTCTTGTGCACATCTATTGCTGTGTTGTTCAGGCCATCCAAAAAACAAGGACTGTTAAAATAGCTGCATATGTAGATCGTCCCGGTCACCGGTTCTTCAGACTCTTGCCTTCAGGTCAGCGCTACAGAGCAGTGATGGCTAAAATGAGCTGACATGGAGGCTGTTTCTATCCCCAGGCTGTCTTTGGGGATAGCACCCTGACTGGCTGCTCTACAGTCAGGGTACCCAGCTACGCTGCTGAGGTGAAAAAATGAATCCTGTCACGTTGGAATTTGAAGTCAAATTCCTTGTTTGAACCCTCAAAGTTGGCGACAATAAAGTTTGATTGTTGTTCCTGGCCTTTATGTGCACAACAGCCTGAATACACCATGCCCGTTGTGTTTTCCCCCTTCATCTGTTGCTTTTTGGCCTGGCCGGCTGTTCGACTCTCTCTGTTCTGCTCCACTCTGCTCAGCTCATTAGCAGGAGCATCTGCACCTGTCTCTCTCCCAATCACCTTCATGCCTGCCGCCTGTGATCCTCGCTTAAAACGCCTGCCTCCCACAGTCATTCCCTGCTGGACAGCATGTCTAGCATTGGAGTTCGCTGTCCAGCGTTCGCGGTTTGCATCGCCGGTGTTCCGACCAAGCTTCCCTTGTCACTGGGTTTCCCCCTTTTGTTCTGCCCTCCCTCGGACACCTCGTTCGGCTCTCTGATTACTGGACGCAACCCGGACCGCCTCATGGACCGTTTCTCTGCCTGCTGTCTGCATCGCCCGGTCTCCAGCTCTACTTTGGACGTTACCTGCCCGCACCAAGTTTTGGTTTATTTATTTATTTCAATTAAACCTTTTAAGCGCAACACAGTGTCTGGCTCAAAATATGAGGTTCCCAATATGAGGTCAGAGTGTCACGGGTAATGGCAATATTATCCTTCGGGAATTTTCTTCAGTAGGAGTTTATCATGGATGATCATTTGATGGGAGGACACATGGGGCAGTCCTTGGAGAAAACCTGCTAGAAGCTGTGAGAGACCTGAGAGTGGTGGAAGGCTAACGTAAATAAAATGGCCCAGTCCAATTTTTTCCACAGTGTTCGGTCACAACAGTTGTGCTGTCCCACATGTCCCTCACAAAAGAGGACGTTTTACGAGAAGCTCCTCTGGTGGAGTTCGAGGCCAATCCTGTTAGCGGGTATAAGTTAGTGCCTATGGGAATGAGAGGTGGAACACCCACTGTTGAGCGGAGTAAACCTAAGTGGTCTGTGTGCGTGCCCGAAAACCTGGCAAATCGTCTGTTTAACACGGCAACCGTGGGGCTAAAGCTTATCCGACACGGCCGAGTCAGACAGAGACACGCAGTCAAAGGGGCTTAGTCGAGGGTGACGGCACGCAAAGACGCTGGCAGTCAGATCCAGCGCTGTGCAAGAGATTGTGCCCAAACGCATCACATATAAAAAGAAGCACACAGCAAATAAATAAGAAGACCGATAATACAGGTGAGAATGCGTGCCGGTGTGTTGCTCAAGCAATATACACGTGGTTATCTCTTATGAATGGCAGGAGGGCTGTAAACAGAGTGTGACCTTTCGTATCAGGCCACACGCTTACACAACTGGATAACACACACCTGCAGGCGTCACGGGAAGAGAGGCGAGCTGCTTTGCCGTCAGCTTCCAAAGTTTTACAAAAGCGAAGTTGTGACTTGTTTTCATCCCCGATAGAATGGGCAGCGTAGCTCTGTCTGGAGGATTTCAAGCAGCTGGGGGGGGGTGGTAGTGAAGCAATCTTCTTTCAAGCACGGTGGAAACTGCAAAAATAAAATGCCCTCTGGATTAATAGAATTCTCCATCTTTTGGGGGCATTAAGGTATTTAGTGGGTTAGCAAAATGCAGAATAAGCTGAGGAATCCCAGCTAGCTTTTTTTCCGATGGGTTATAAATGTTTATGGAAAAGCAAGGGCTACACAAAGGAAACATTTTTTTAGATGTTTTTTATTTTGAGTGATTTTTTTTTACCATCACTCAGTGGAACCACCTTTCCCTGCATTCACATCTATGAGGCTTTTGAGTTACAACTCTTCCAGCTATGTACATCTAAACAAACTAAAACGACTTCTGGCAGTCTTTTTAGGCTTGTTGTCCTGCTGGAAAGTGAAACTCCCCAGTTTCAAGTGTTTCGCAGCCTCTATCCTGCTAGTGTGGCCCTGTATTTAGCTCCATCCATCTTGCCATGAAACCTGACCAGTTCTCTTGCTCCTGCGTATCCACAGCATGATGCTGCCACCACCATGTTTCACAGTGGGGATGATGCGTTCAGGAGAATTTTCCTTCCTTCATAGCATTTAATATGTAGGTAATAAAGGTACATTTTGGTCTCATCTGACCAGAGTACCTTCTTCAAAGTGTTTGCCGTGTCCTTGACCCCAGATGTGTAAAGCTCACAGCTGATAACTGGCTACAGATGCCTCACCTGAGAGATGGATCTCTGCAACTCCCTCAGAGCTACCTTGGGCCTCTCAACTGTTTCTCTTCAACAAATATCAGGCCTACGCAGGACATGGGTGTTTATGCTGAGATTAAATTACCCCGTTTACGTTTTAGACGGCTTCTAAAGCCGGTTGGTCAGACTGGATTTTGTTTTAAGGGGATCAGAGTAAAGAGGGCTGAAAAATGCATGCCACGTTTTTAGTTAAAGAAACATGTTTCCTTTTCCTTGTGATTCATATTAGATCTCAAAATGTGGATTAAATGACACCTTTGATCTCCCGTGCCAGGACTTCATCATGACTTCAAAGTGTTTAAAATCGGGTCGGTTTTACCTTGCCGTGCTGGTGCAGGCTGTGTACCTGACAGGACAAATAGCCCCTGAATGATTGATGAGTTTTTACAGTAGCGTGGGCATGGGCGTGTTTCCTCCTGTCCTTTTTTTAAAAGCAGGTAAGAGCAACCAACCGCACGCTGTAACGCTATACAAGGACACGCCGACAGGCTGCGACTAAATGTTTGTTTACAAAGCGCCCAGATTGTAGTCGCCGCAACCTCTCAGTGAAATGAAGTCCCTGCCAAGCATCTCAGATTAGCATCAGAAACTCAAGGCCCGAGGAAAACAACACATGGTTTGGACAGAGGGCAATAAACAAGTTGATTTATTGATAGTCCTTGTGTGAACATTGGACATGCTGAAAAGATAATCCTTCCTGAATTGTCAGAGGGGGAGTAAACGATGTGAACCGACGCTTTGGAGTCGATGTCAACATGTGAGGGAGTACGCAGCGCAGGTTCGCCCCGGAAGCCCGCAATCAGATTCCTGCCTCGGCAAAATTCGAAGTAAAAGTTTCAAACCTGTCGGACTCAACGTCACGCTTCCTCACGTTAAGTGCCGAGTCGTTCGTTTCAACGTTATGTAAGAAGTTGTTTTGTGCGGCTTTTAAAACTTTAAGCAGAGCGGCGGATGGCATGAAGTTGCATAATGTGCGGTCCCGGATATCACATGAAAGAGCCGGTGCAGAAATGATCTTCAAAACACATGCGACCAATAACCTGATTTGCTAGAAGGAGATTATTGTCACTATAAAAAAAAAAAAAAAAGCAGCTCACTCATTTTGAACCTTTTCGTATCTATTCACATTACAATCACAAGCCTTTGTGTCTTTTATTTGCATTTTATAGAAGATAAAACAAAGTACTGCTTGGCTGTGTAGAGGAAGGGAAAGGACACACCAACTCTGTGGTGCAGCATGGTGGTGGCAGCAGCATCCTGTGGGATACCTTTCTAATTTGATATTTGAACTTCCTTGCAAAAGCATTTCGAGCCCTTGAACGTTACCCCATTGTGTCCTATTTTTTTGGCCTTTATTGTGGCAGACCAACACTTTAAAAGGGCAATGCCCCATGTTCTTTATACGTCAGTCTGTATACGACACATACACACGGTGTGTATTTGCTGTAGGACCCAATATTTATTTACAACACATTGACCGTCTTTGAACGTGGCACTGAGTTCAAAGATCACATGTAGCTTTATAGTAGTTAACTTTTCTCTGTATCATATACACACGCGCACGCACGCACACACACACACACACACACACACACACACACACACACACACACACACACACACACACACACACACACACACACACAGATTTTAATTGTTTTTACTGCCTATGCCAGGTAATCATAGTAAACTAAATTATCTTTTATCGTTTTTCCTGACATCCGTTTGCATTTGCACGGTGTAAGACTGGATTTGTGGCATTCCAGAGATTTTTCTTTTTCTTTTATCTTGTCGGAAAAAAACCTTTGTCCAAAACAAGTTAGCCCTCTGTAACTGTCTTTTATGCATTCTCTGCACTGTTCTTTGCACAAGTCACCATCACTTCACTGGGATTCCCAAGGTGAAGTGATATAACCATTATGGTATTACCTTATGTGGAATGTTGTAAATATATATATATAACAATGTGTGTATTCTGGAGCATGTAACAAAAGTAATTTCCCCCTGGGATCATTACCATATGTCTGAGTCTGAGTCTGAGCAACCTTTTAACATACTTTATATACTGCAATTCACAAAACAATCAGATCAAATTTATGCACAGTAATATAAAGTCAAATTCAAAGTCAACAACATGCCTTCCAGTTTGATCCTAGAGATAAAACACTGCAGGTAGGTTAAGTTTATTATTCAGATTGTTAGATAGTTTTCTTTCTAAGGAAAGTCCTGAATGAGCATTAGATAACAGTGGACAGTCGATCTCATCATGTTAACTTTTCAGCAATCCCTATTGAGCGCTCATGTGCCGACAGTAGAAAAGAAAGCTGCCTGTGGCCGTGTGCTGCGACCGACCGAGGACATGAGACAGAGCCCGGGACTGCTTTCTGTGTTACAGACAGAGCAAACTGTTAATGACGGCAAAAGCTCTTATAGCGGACTCATCTGGGAGAGAAGTGCAGCTAAAACAGAGAAGCTGACAAGCGGAGAGTACATCAATGGCAGCAATAAGTGAAGACGTTGCAAAATTGGAGAGTAGTAAGAGAAATCAGCAGAACGAGGAAGGGTGGTGGCACAATATCTTTTAGGGCAGATGGAAACAGAATATATCAAATTTCAAACCTTGTGTAGCATATATGGTATTTTGGAAATAAACTCTTTATCCTGCGGGTCATGCTCCAGTAAAATGCGTCTGGTCGCAGCTACTGTTAAAGTGCACAGTATTGTTACATCGTACCTGATTTACGAACTTTACAGATAACGCAAAGGGCACTCAGAAGTCTGGAAAGTCCATCTTTTACCTAAGCAGTTCAATCTATGCCCATCTTTGCTTTGATTTTTGAAGGGCGGTTACCTCGACGCGAAGCATAAACGGCGACTGGCAGTCACCTCTCTTTATTATCATTACACCGCATGATGTAACTGAGGAGGACAGCCGCACAGCTCAGCTGTCTGTCTCGACAGGGCTTTTTTCTTGAAAGTAATTTCTTAACCCCAGAGAGACGGCGAGTGGGAGCTCGGTTAGGACACCGCGACTTACGACTGAGACTAAACAAGGGGGACATCCAGACAGATATTAAACAGACAGGCAGCGCTGTATGAGGCTGCTCTAATATTAGTCATTACTTTCTAGCTGTGGGGTGGGCGAGCCTTGCGCCGTATTGTGCAAAGTATAATTTGGGTAAACAGGATTGCCGTGTCCTCGCCTCCTCTGAAAGCTAAGTGAGACTATTTGCCGAGGAGTTCAGCTGTGCCTTGAGGCGGCGGTGGATCAGAAGAGGCTTTTTTTTTTTTTCTCCCCTCCCTCCCTTTCTGTTTACAAAACCACCACAGGGAATGCACATTAGGGACTGCTTGTGTTGGGAACAAAGTGTACTCAAAAGCGCGCTCTCTTACGCCCTGCGATGGGTATCAGTGAAAGCCGCCTCCGCTGCGACGCGTTCGCGGCCTCAAACACAACGCGCTTTGTTCGGGGAGCGCTCAGATCCGGTGGCAAACAGCTCCGGATGACCTCAATTACTCAAGTTCCTATTGATCCCCCTGGCGGGAAAATTCACAGATCACGCGAACCAAAAGTGTTTCCCTTTTAGTTTCGCCACGATGGCACATTCGGAAAGCTTTATATGGTTTCGAAATGGGTTTGAAGCCGCCTCTGCTGCGACGCGTTCGCGGCCTCAGACACAACGCGCTTTGTTGTACGTTATGAACCAACCGTTCATTTCCAGAGACTACTTCCTGTCTTGCCCACATCGGGTCAAGCTGGATGAAGAGGATTTGAGTCCCGGTTTTGTCGTGAGGTCGGCTTTCTCGCAATTCTGAACTTGTTTGTGATCCTACTGCATTCAAAATGCAGCGCCAAGCTCCACAACACGTCAAATGCACCACCCCCCAAGGTGAAACATGGCTGTGGCAGCATGATGCTGTGGGGGGTCAGTTTTCTTCAAAAGCATGCCACTCTTCTTGAGATTGTGAAAACCGTGCAACCTTCTTCTTCCGCTTTCATTTTTCTTTAATCAGATTTGTATGTGTCTACCAGACAAACACGGCTTTACTAGCAAGATGTGAAAAAGCCCAATGATCATGAACAGCTTCGCCTGGCGTTGTGTCTGTTGAAGCAGTCGTGTTTACCAGCTCTTGTGCTCGGTTGTATTTCTGGGAAAACTCCCAGTTATAGTAAATAATCAACGAGCAGCATTTGGGCGAGCACACCGAGCGATGTATCATCACCCAGCAGAGGGACAGGAAGCGTTCACGCCTGTCTCTGCACCAACAGTTGGTCTGAATGAGGAGGCGGACACGCTGCCAGATCATCATCAAGCCTGTCAGCGGCTCTGCCCAACGCTCCCTCTTTTCCTCTGTTCTTCCACGAAGATCTCCCTCAGTCCTGGATCAGCACACTACAAACATCCTCCTCCTCCCCCCCTCTTCCCTTCTCAACGAGCTGAGGCATGCCACGGAAGCAGTGACGTCGGTTGTTTACTGTCTTGTAGGTCGCTCCAGAGTTGCAGTGCAGCACCTTATCCAGCAGGGCTTATGTAACTCCCCCCCTGCCTACTGCATGACTGGCACTATGGTGTTTTGCTTCAGCCTGCACACTATCTCTTCTTCATGTGCAGGTGCACGCACGTACTGTACACTGACATGGTAGCCGTGTTTGGCAGCTCTGCGTTCACTTCTCCTGGATTGTTTGTCTCGTCAAAACACAGCAAGTTCCCAGCTGGAGCGAGTAAGCGGCTCCAAGCGGATCCCCCACCCCACCACCACCCCTCATATCCCAGGGTTCTCCACTGCAGCAGCAGAAAAGGTAAACAACCCTTGCTACGTGTGAATCATGTGCACCGCTGACAGGCTTCTCGCGCACGGTGAGACGTCGCCCCCTAGTGGAAACAGGAAGTAGTAAACAGGACATAGTTTTTACTTTCAGGGGTCAGGGCTATGTTTTTTTTTAAGAGATTGTTGCTCTGTTCTTACTCATAAGCACGATATGAACTTGAAGAATATATTCAGATTTGATTGCTGAAACCTGTTCTCACATTCAAATAACTTAAATAAAATTGAAGAAATAAAAATACAATTCCATGCATGATCATAGGTTGCACAGTTGGTAGCACTTGGTTCCTCACAGCAGGAAGGTCCTGGGTTCAAATCTGTATCTGTCTGTGCATGCATTAGGTTTCCTTCCACAGCCCAAAAGCAAGACTGGTATGTATTGGTCTCTCCAAGTTGCCCTAGGTGTGAGTACGTTTTCATCCACTGAAGATACCCAACCAAAAACAAGCATGCAACCCAAAAGAAGTTCAAAGAGTTTGAATCAATAAAATAATAATAATAACAATTATTCAACTGTCTGGAAGTCTTGATCAAAATCCAGAGATGTCAGGGTGACATGAGAAATCATTGCTGACTTACTGAAATGTCCCATAAACAGTAACTATCTCTGGACTTTAACCTGGACTTCTCTTACATAAGCAGGACAGTGAAGGGAACCACATTTGTGTAGCTAATAAGCGTGTATTTCTTATTATCTTTAACCGTAAACAAACTGAACGCACGTCCCAGGCAATTGCTCTCTGCTGCCCTCTTGTGGCGTGTGCTGCAACTACAACATTGCATTAAGCGAAGGTGCATCTAAATGATTACTCTAAAATATACAGAAATAATACAGTTATTTTTTTGGGAGGAATATTGTTCACAGATCGCAGTAAATATAACGACGAGTGCGCGATTTAAGATCGGAACAAAACTATTTATTCTCGTTTCTAGGGGACTACGTTGTTCGCGGGAATCAGGAGAAAAAAGCCGGATGTAGCTGCGCGGACCTTCCTAGGTGCAAACATAACACGGTAAAACCATTTATTTGTATATTAGTGCTGGGAATTTGGCTGTTGGCAAGCTTTTTAAGAGGAGCTGAAGGAAATTAGCTTTAAATTTTAATGTGTGACGCTTAATTTCAACACATTTGGCAGTTTGCTTTGGGAAAATGTATCAAAATTGAAAGAACAACAACATAAACATTTTTATTTCTAAACTTGGAACATTAATGTAAGCAGGCCTACGCTGGTAGACATGATAGGGGTAACTAGAATATAATCATTTTTATTTGACCTTTCCGGTGTTTGGTATGAGTAAACCGAATTATAGTGGTTACCACCAGGGACGTGCAGAGACCGTTGGAGGGGCAGGTGCTCAAAGTTAAAAGAGGGCACATGGGGCACGGATTTAAAACGCGATACAGAAACATACCTTGCTATACATCCGGCTGAAATGTACCAACCCATACTATAAAGAATGTAACATGGAATCAAGGGCGTAGGTTTGATTTGAACTTTGATTTGAACTTTAACCCTAGGGACACTTCATTGCTCTGACATCATTGGTCCTACGCAGTATGCATGCTCCTATTTCTTTATGCTTGACTTGAGCGTCAGGGCGCGTTTCTTCTGTCTAAAGAGAAAAGCAGTATTTCTTACTACATTTATACAAATTTTATAAGCACGACACACACTGCTTTTTGTTAATCTGGTGGCCTAGTGGTTAGAGCATTGATCTTGGGTCCCAGAGGTTCTGAGTTCAACTCCCACAGACTACCATTCTGGGTCCCTGAGCAAGACACTTAACCCCGATTGCTCCGCAGGCGCCGCACAGTGGCAGCCCACTGCTCACCAAGGGGATGGGTAAAGATGCAGAAGTGAATTTCTCCATTGTGAGATCAATAAAGTTCTATTATTATTATAAATTATAAAGCAGCGCCCGATCTGATGAACGTTGAATTGAGACTTTTTTCCCACTTTGAAAAAGTTTGCAATTGAACTTACCATCAACAGAGACCTATCAATTTTTACCATCTGCAACATTCCAAACACATTTCTTACATCATATATCTGAAGAGTAGATAACAGCTTCTCCTTACCTACATCTTCTCAGACCATTAAATTATTTCCCTAACAATAGTGAGTTGTCGATGTTTAAATGTGCAGTAAATCTTAATACATAAGGAGCATGGAGGACCCAATACTGTACTTTGAGTAAGATTGGTGACACCAAAACTGAATTGTTTCATGAGTGGTTGTCCATTTCATCACTCAAATGAGAACCACATACTATTGGTATATACTAGTAAGACTAATAAAGAACAGCAGATAAAACTTTAAGATATGTTAAGGCCTATATTAAATTAATTTTACGACCATATCAACAAATTAAATACTTTTTACTTTTTTGGTGTACCAAATTACCCTCGTAATGAAGTAATATTTTATGGATTAAGTCCCTGATGATAAGAATGGCAAGCTCCGCCCCTGGTTTGCACTAATTTACTAATAGACAGTGTGGAAATCTTTGTACAATAAAAGCAATGTAAATAGTGTTCCTCGGTTGTATTTGTCGTAATTCTAATTCTAGAAGTAGAAATAGTGAAATAAATAGCACTATCATTTTGTGAAATCCTAATTACGCTATTATAAATAAGTAAAAGTCTAAACAAAATATAGCAGTTGTTTAGGCAGCATATAGTGTTGTTGTGTTGTATATCATATAAAAGAAATATCACCTGCTATTTATACCTGAACTGCATCAGAGGGTCAACAAAAACATTAAACAATAATAGCAACGAAATATTGGTAAAAGGGAAACCCTCACCTTTTCTTTTTCAGGCAGCTGTGGCTAAGAATCAGAATTTTTAATAGTCTACAGTCTTTGCTTTTCCATCTTTCCAGCCGGCTTCAGAACTCCAGCCTGGCACAAAATATTTAGTTTTATAAAACAGATTAGGTTTCTGCTGATAAATGCATTATACTTCAGAATTAGATGCTATTTTGAGATGCTAACGTTGCTTACTTACATTTCTAAAGTTCCATAAATCAAAACTCTCTCGCCTGCTTCTTTACAGAACTGCACTCAGCAGCTTTCACCTATTTTACTGCAGATAATTAGTTTCTTAACTGGGACTAGTTCCGTAGCCTAGTATTAATTGTGGTAACCACAGTATTCCTGTATGACTCAAAACTGAAATCTCCGCTCCAAGCAAGCACGCACACGGACAGACTAGAAAACAGCCAATCAGAAAGAGGTAAGGCGGGATTTAAAGCAGTATAACCAATGACAGTGGAGTTAAACAGCACAGAGCACAGTCAAGTGTGCTGCAGATTTAAAGGGGCAGGACCACTGAGCTATATAATACACTGGAGTGCTGATTTTGCCGAAAAACTGAAGTCACTGGCCGCCATCTTGCTACTCCCTACTCTCACAGAATCCCATAGGATTTGGTTGCAACAACAAGCAGTTTTCTGGCTGAGTGAAAATATTTCACAGGTAATTCTACAGTCAGTGGATGTACTAACACTATTAACTACTAGGAAATTAGGTGCTGAAATATTTTACATGTTATTCATATTAAATATATATATATATATATATATATATATATATATATATATATATATATATATATATATATATATATATATATATATATATATATATATATATATATATATATATATATATATATATATATATATAAGTATGTGTATATATGTATATATATATATATGTATACACATATGTAAATATATTTTTTTGTACATTGTTATTTATATATTTATAAATGTTAAACATATTATTTAAAAGAAATAATATGAGCTGTGTGAAAACGAAATTTCGTTCTGTATGCACTCTGTGTATACAAAATGACAATAAAGAAAGTCTAAGTCTAAGTCTAAGTCTAAATGAATAAAATGCAAAATATTTCAGCACATGACTTTCTCAGTACTTGATATTTTTAGAACATAACATAAAAGTATATGGCATTTGAAATTTTTAAAGTTTTAAGCTCCCCCTGAACATGAGAAAATCCTCGTTATTCGATGCTGTAGCGCACATATTCCCTAGTTACTGGAGAAAAATAGGGAGTACCAATATGGCGGCTGGTGGCTTCAAATCGACTCGTTCAAACAGACGGTGATTAGCACTCCAGTGTATTATAGAGATCAGTGGGCAGGACAGACTGGCCAGCGTGAGGCAGCGGAGCTGGGAGCTGCGAGAGAAAAAGTAGGGCAGAGTGAGGGTACGTTATGTGGATCATGTAACCAGCCACGGTAGATCTAAATTATTATTCTTTTGGACATGCACCATGCACACACACACCAACAAACACGCACAGATAAAAAAAAAAAAAAAAAAAAAAAAAAAAAAAAAAAAAAATTTTACAAAAAATTTAAAAAGGGCACTTTGGGCACCAAGGGGAAAAGGGGCAGGTGCTCAAGCCCCCTCCGCCCCCCCCCTCTGCACGTCCCTGGTTACCACGTCTGAACTAATTCTGCTACTTTTAGGGAACTGGACTACATGTGATCGGCTTTGGTTTATGATCTGAAATGCTAAAATTGGTCAAGCGTATTATTCTGCTTTCTGACAACATGCCTGATGTAGGTCTAGAAACTTTAATCTTTTTTTTTTAAGCGCAGAGCTTAAACACACATTTAGATCACCTTAACTGATCCATCTTAAACTCTTAGGCACCACTTGGACCATTTGGTTTTAAGCAGAGGAAGTTTAAGTACCACAAAACCTAAACTATTAATGATCCCGTTTGGGATCAAGTGGGTTTGTCACTTTGATAAGCGTTCTATAACCACTGGATGTGATTGGCCAGACACTCAGATAGGGCTGGGCGATAAATCGATTTAATCGATTAATTCGAGTTTACATTTTTTTAAGAATAAATTTTTGGAAAATCTGGATTTTATTTTTCCAAATTAATCATTGGGCTTCCGTGAAGAGATCAGCACGCAATGCTGAATATATGTTTAGGAAAATATATTGTCAAAATAGTGTAAAAGGAAACTTTTTTTTTTTACCGTAAAGCGAGGCATTTTAATTTACTCATTTACTTATTTTTTTTAAACTTAGTTTGAAGTTACACAAGTGATGTGAAGCCTGCTCTTAAATTAATTACTTTGATTTCTTTTTATAAAAAGAAAAGGAGGAAAAAAGAAATCGATTAATCGGATTTTGTAAAGTAAAATCGGAGATTTTATTTTAAAGCCATATCGCCCAGCCCTACACTCAGAGCCACTTCCTTTTTAAGAGCGTTTCTAAACCTTTTTATTTGTATTTTCCAATTAAGATGTCCGACCAAAATGTTTCACATTAGATTCTGCAAGTATAACAGTCATGGGAGTAATGTCTCACATCACTGTCTCTCGGAGACTGCCCTGTCCTTTTCCTATGCACCACTGTTATCCTGTAGATATTATGTTTTTAAACACTCAAAAAAGTTGTGGGGCCATGCTAAGGAAGATCCTATGGTCAGTTTAAAATGTCAAGTCTGTAAAGAAATGTGTATATTGTTTCACAATATACTTCTTGAAGAGAATTTGGAAAGGGCTAAAGACAGTGAAGACAG
This sequence comes from Fundulus heteroclitus, assembly GCF_011125445.2. Taxonomy (NCBI): domain Eukaryota; kingdom Metazoa; phylum Chordata; class Actinopteri; order Cyprinodontiformes; family Fundulidae; genus Fundulus; species Fundulus heteroclitus. Next base: position 19,131,729 of record NC_046384.1, on the reverse strand, counting down.
ATCAACTTTATAAATTGATTTATGGTACTTTTTATTCTATACACCCGGGTTGGGGGGGGGGGGTCACAGGGTTAGAAGTGGGAACATTTTGAACAGGAAACCGATCAACTGCATCACTGGTTTTCTAACTAAGATGCTAATGTTTGTGTAACTTATATCTGTTACTTCACACATTTAATTATTCACCAGGGGGTGCTATGTGAAACCGATTGAAGGTATTTAGTCACCAAAATATCAAGACTAAATAGAGCGTGGAAAAGATTAAGTTCCCTGATAAATCGCTTCAACTATAGTTGATAAACTGACAACACTACATTAGAATCATCCTTTATTTATCTCTCAGTTGGACAATTCAGGCCATCAGCAGCAAAAGTGACAGGCAAACGTGCATAAAAATAGGTAATAATAATAACATTTCTTTATCCTTCTTGCCTGTTAGCCTCATCATGGAGGGAACTTCCAAAAGTGATGCCTCTGCTGAGCCAAGCGTCGCAGCTCAGGTTCCTTTCCTTCACCTGTGCACAACATTAGAGAAGATCCAGAAGTCCAAACTCCGCCCGGATAAGTCCAAGATCCTCGGGGATTTCATTGAGTCATGGCGGAAATTTCATGCCGCGCTCCACAAGGACAACCCCAAAACTACAGACTCCTTCTACCCTGCTATGCGCCTTATCGTCCCCCCCTTTGAACGAGAACGAATGGCGTATGGCATCAAGGAGAGCATGCTCGCTAAGCTCTACATTGATGTTTTAGGCCTCCCAAAGAACGGCCCAGAAGCCAATAAACTGCTGAACTACCGTGCTCCGACCACATCCCAAGGAGAAGCTGGGGACTTTGCCGGCATGGCGTACTTTGTGCTGAAGAAACGATGCACCAGCCAAGGGAAGCTCAGTGTCAAAGAGGTCAATGACTTTCTCGACTCTGTGGCTATAAACAATGCCAGCAAGCAGAAGGATCAGGTGAAAAAGAGCCTGCTGCATCTCATCACTCAGAGCTCTGCCCTGGAGCAGAAGTGGCTTATTCGGATGATTCTGAAGGACATGAAGCTGGGGGTCAGCAAGGAAACCGTTCTCCAGGTCTTCCACCCGGACGCCACAGACCTCTACAACGTCAACACGGACTTGAAGAAGGTGTGCCAGCAGCTTCACGACCCCGCCGTGTCTCTAAGCGAAGTCTCGATCGAAATCTTCTCTGCGTTCAAGCCCATGTTGGCGGCGGTGGCTAACATCCGCAACGTAGAGAAGCAGATGGGCAACAGCCCCTTCTACATCGAGACGAAGCTGGACGGCGAGCGCATTCAGCTGCACAAGGACGGAGACGTCTACAAGTACTTCAGCCGCAACGGCTTCGAGTACACGCAGCAGTTCGGGGGCTCGCCGCTCGAGGGTTCGCTCACTCCTCACATCCACAACGTCTTCAAGAGCAACGTCGTCAACTGCATCCTGGACGGCGAGATGATGGCGTACAACCCCACGGCAGAGAACTTCATGCAGAAAGGGAGCAAGTTTGACATCAAGAGGCTGATGGACGACTCGGAGCTGCAGACGTGCTTCTGCGTCTTTGACGTCCTCTTAGTCAACAACCAAAAGTTTGGCAAGGAACCCCTGAAGAAGCGGCATGAAATTCTCCAGACCGTCTTCAACCCTGTCAAGGGACGGCTCCACGTGGTGCCAAAGACCGAAGTGCGAACCACGCAGGAGGTCGTCGGTGCGCTTAACGATGCCATTGACAACAGGGAGGAGGGGATCATGGTGAAGGACCCTTTGTCCATCTACAAACCGGACAAACGAGGGGAGGGCTGGCTGAAAATAAAGCCGGAATACGTGGATGGCTTGATGGACGAGCTTGACCTGCTGATTGTTGGCGGGTACTGGGGTAAAGGAAGGCGGGGCGGGATGATGTCCCACTTCCTATGCGCCGTTGCTGAAGCGCCACAGCACGGCGAGAAGCCATCCGTGTTCCACTCCCTCTGCCGCATCGGCTCAGGTTACACCATGAAGGAGTTGTACGACCTGGGGCTGAAGCTCGCAAAGCACTGGAAAGTCTACCGGAAGAACGACCCACCGGCGTCCATCCTCTGCGGGGCAGAGAAGCCGGAGGTATACATCGAACCTTGCAACTCGGTCATCATCCAGGTGAAAGCGGCTGAGATAGTAGGGAGCGATATGTACAAGACCAACTGCACCCTGCGCTTCCCCCGGATCGAACGGATCCGCGACGACAAGGAGTGGCACCAGTGCATGACCCTGGCCGAGCTGGATGGGTTTCGCAGCAAGGCGTCCGGGAAGCTGGCCTCGCGCCACCTCCACATCGACAGCGACGAGCCACAGAAGAAGAAGCGGAAGCTGCCTGTCAAAGCCAAGAAGGTGGCGGGCATCATCGACCACTTCAAGCAGCAGGACCTGTCCGGGGTTTCCAAGGAGACGGACATGTTCGAGGATGTGGAGTTCTGCATCCTGAACGGCACCGAAGATCACCCAAAGTCCGAGCTGGAGAAGGGCGTGGCCAGGTAAAAACGCTTCTTTAGCCTTCATGTCATGATCTAATGGCCTTGGCTGCTTTGTACCCTACTTTATTGGATATTAAAAGGAGCTGTCTATTATGGGATGTCTTGTATCAGCCAGGTATCAAATTTGACCTTCCAGGAGGACGGTTCGTATCTGCTTTGACAGCAAACAATTTAAAAGGGTTCCCAAGGAATCTAGGAAAGTAGGCTATTTGATTTCAGTATTTTTTAGGTCTATAGATAAAGAAAATATGAGTTGCATGCTTTTTTATTATTCCCTATTCCAATGTCTAAAGCAGAGGTCACCATCATGGAGCCATTCCTCACTTTTTCCTTATTCCCTTCTTTTCTTCATTGTCCCCTTCTTTCTTTCCTTGGGTTTTCCTGCCTCCCTTCCATCCTTCTATCATTGCGTCCTTCCTCTTCTCCTTCTTGCCACCCTTGTGCTCTTTCTTTCTTTCTTTCTTTCTTTCTTTCTTTCTTTCTTTCTTTCTTTCTTTCTTTCTTTCTTTCTTTCTATGTATTAAAATGTGGTATTTCATATTTTAATATAAATGTAAAGAACTAAAAACTCTAGAAAGTAGATTTTTAGAAACAGACATTTAAGATGAAAAATGTTTCTTTTAAAGTAATGTTCTCTATTCTACTGTAGGGAATTTTTTTGTTGGACTTTAATCAATAAGATCTTGCAGTAAAATGTCAGATATCCTTTTTTTTTTGGTTTGCTCAGGCATCATTATGCCTCCTTTTTAATAAGTCTGCTGACCCAAACCAGGGTCAGAACCAAAAATGGAAGAAGTGAAACAGTTTCAGATCATTTACAGTCAAAATTAATGATATCTGAGATTTGAGCATCTTTATAACCCTTTATCTGCCTTTGCGCCATGGGTTTTCAAGGGAAAGGGATGAAGTCCCTTGTTATTTTTAATATATGTTAAAGACCTCCCTAATGTTTCAGATAAATTTTCTAAAATCTTATTTGCAGACGATACAAGTGTGTTTTACTCCCATAAAAACCCTGACATTTTCATAAAGGTAGTTAATGAAGAACTTGACAAGTTATCCTCTTGGTTCATGTCCAACAAATTGTCACTTAACATAAAAAAACAAGTTCTATATTTTTTGGTTATAAGTTTGATACGTTTAAACCTCCAATGAAAATTCGAATTGATAATACTTCCATTAATAATGTTAGATCTGTTCGTTTCCTTGGTGTTATTCTAGATGATTCTTTATCCTGGAAACCCCACTTTAGTGCCATAAGTACAAAACTAGCCAAAGTGGTCGGTATACTGGGAAAAATCCGCCACCTGATTAACAAAAAAGTTGCAATGATGTTATATTATTCAATGTTATATCCATATATTAATTACTGTAATGTTGCTTGGGCTAGCACCCACCCAACTAAACTGGAATCTGCTTTTCGACTTCAGAAGCGAGCTTTAAGGCTAATATTTTGTGTAAATCGTAGACACCCCTCACAACCACTGTTTGCTCAGGCAAGTATTCTTAGTGTTTACCAAGTGAATCAACTTCAAATAGCTTTATTCCTTTATAGCTCTATAAAAAAGTTACTTCCTCAGCACTTTTGTAATATTTTTACTTTTAATAATGAATTTCACCTGTATCCAACTCGTAGTAGTTGTCTTACCATGCCTCTTTACTCTCGCACAACTCAAACACAGTTTAGTGTATTATACAGAGGATCAAAGATATGGAACAGTCTTTCCCACATTATTGACAGATCTTTCTAAAGAACAATTTAAACGGAGAATAACATTGCTGCTACCTAGTTGTCTGAATTTTCCATATGGATTTGTGGTCTAAATGATTTTAGACTGTTTTAAACTGTTTTTGAAATATATTTGTTATTATGGAGACTGCCACTCATTAAGCCCCTTGAGGATTTTTCAGCAGTTTTTTAGTGAAACATGATTCTGTTTTTATGTTTTGTTGTGAAAATAAAAAAAATAAAAAAATAAATAAAAGTAGCCATGCGTACTCTACAAAATTAGGGTATAAATTGGAAAACGTCCCCCTAGTAGCTAGAAATGGACCCATTGTCCCCTCAGGCGGCTGAGGAAGCTAGACACCTACCCTGCTGACCTCCGACACATTGCCAGCTTTCCTCCCTACCAGCCCTTCGGGAGAAAACCTTGTTCTGGGTTTTTCCACATACTTTCCAACAGATGCGTGATTCATCCTGTCATCCTCCTGCCAGGTGCGGCGGCATCGTGGTCCAGAACCCGGGGCGGGACACGTACTGCGTGATCGCCGGCGTGGAGAACATGCGCGTGAAGAACCTGATCTCGTCGAATCAGCACGACGTGGTCTGGGCCTCCTGGCTGCTGGAGTGCTTGGACCGGAAGGAGGTGGTGCCATGGCAACCGCGCCACATGATCCACATGTCGCCCTCGACCCGCGAACACTTCGCCAAGGAGTACGACAGCTACGGCGACAGCTACTTCGTGGACACGGACGAGCAGCTGCTGCGGGAAGTGTTCGGCCGGATCGACAGCAAGCAGGCGGCGGCGGCAGCGGCGGTCGGCGCAGCGCAGGTGGAGGAGCGTTACGGCTGGGACGACCTCCCCACAAGCATGTTCCGACCCTTCACCGTCTACTTGGACATGTTCGCCGACGTCGGCGACCCAAAAAGCGCCATACGCGGCACCTGTCTGGACATCAGGGCGCTGGAGGTTCGATACCACGGAGGTACGGTGCTGCAGACGTTGGAGGAAGGAGTCTCACACGTCGTCGTGGAGACGGAGACGAGACTTCTGGATCTGAGGACTCTGCGACGCTGCTTCAGGAAGAAGTTCAAGATCGTGAGGGACTCCTGGGTGACTGACTCAATCAGAGCGGGGCATCTGATGGATGACGCCGACTACTTGGTTTGAGGCTTCGCAGCGATAAGCAAAGTTTCGATTTTTAACTGGTATTTTAAGTCCGTTCTGATAATGTTAGAAATAAAGGTGCAAAATTAAACAGTGCTATCAATGTGCTTCCCAGGGTCCTAAAATATTTTTTTATGGTTTGAAATTGTACATGAATGAATATGGTAATTATCTTTATGAAATTAGATAATTGCATGGTGGTTGACACTGGGTACAAAGTGAAACATGGTGGCGGCAGCATCATGCTGCGGGGACGAAATCTGTCTCTGTCCTCATCTTTCACTTTGTTGGTCCATCACATGAAAATCTGACAGGATTAGCGTGGAATATTCAAGGGACATGAATAGTTTTTAAATGTAGCCATAAATCTCTGATTGCTTTGTCAACTCTTTTATTTAATCAACTTAAGGGTTGATCTGGGATGGATTTAAATCCTAAATGAACCCAGGCTTTTAGTCTGCCGAGGGAATAAACCAAACGCGCCCGTTGATGTTTTATCCGGAGGACGGAGAAACGGCCGGGAACTTTAAAATGAACCTTAAAATCGTAAATGTGGGTGAGCTATTCTGTTTAAAACTGAGAACATTGGAACATTTATGTGATTTATTTTCTCGAGTTTTCTTCAGTAAACTGATTTTCTCACTTTTAATAGACAAACTCCAAGCTAAATACTTTATACAATATCTGAAAATATTCAAGGGATGTTCAATCTACACATATCATCACTACTTGCTAATGTCGTTTTGTTTTAGAAAAGATTATACCGCTGCTGTGTAAAGGAGCTAAAATTAAAGGTTGATTTGTAAAAACGTTTCGGCGTAAGATAATTTTTTTACGAATCGTTCCGGGGTTGGTGCCAGTGAACGGGTATCCGATACAGGATACCCGAACCATCACTCCTCCACCACCGTGCCTGAAAATATGAAGGTGTCTGTGCTGATATGCTGTGTTTGATCTTCTCCCCTGCAGCCAAACGGACCCTCCTACGTCTCGTCATTGACGTCGACTTTGTTCTGGAAGTTTTCCAAGCTGAAGTCGTGCCACCAACCCTCTTCGCTTTCTCCTAAACGAGCTTTTTTCTAATCGCTCTCCCTTCGGGTGGCACCTTCACAGAGACATCGCCGCAAAGCAACCGGCTTCAGCCTCGGCTCTCCGGCGCGCGCTCGAGCCGACAGGAAGAGTCCCTCGACCGCCACAGGGCTTGTTTCTATCTTCAGAAATGTCACCAGCGCGTCTCGGGACCCGGTTCTCTGTTGTAACCTTCATCGGCTTCGCCCCTTGGGTGCCAAGGTAGGCCGCCTGCGGTCGCCCCCGAGAATTATTGGGTGGAATTGCCGCGGCCGTCGGCACCTGCCAGCGTAGCGTGGCGTCACGGTTTAGGCTGGCTTTTAGCAGAGCATGAAAAAAAAAAAAAAACGCTCGAGTCGAAAGAAGTTTGAAAGAGTGAAGGAAAAATTGGCGCTTATTAAATATGTGGTCCAGTAAGTACTCTGTAATCCGTCGCCCACTCTGGACTATTTCTAGGTGTTTCAGAGTGAGCGTTTGAGTGACAGGCCTTAATTAGAGGTGCTCAACCAGTGCTTATTGCGAGTGTGAAGCCTTGACAAGCTCCGACTGTTGGGCCCTCCGAAAGAGCTTCCATCAGAGCCGAGGATCCACCGACGGAGCGCGCGGCTTCGCGAAAACACTCCAAAGGGGATAACGGGGCTTCGCTGGGCCGGCTGGGGGCGGGTGTCGGTTTGGGGACGCCAACCGGCAGCTGCCTGCGCTCAGCTGAAATATTGAAGCTCCTGAAGTTCCAGCTGTGGAACAATCGTGAAGACCCGGCACTTAAGCGCAGCTGGACTCGTGAAACCCAGCCTGCTCCACGTAAAGGTTCTTTTGACGTGACGCAGTTACAGAGCCCTGCAAACGTCTCCATATCCCTTTAATAAAGGACACAAGGTACATGACGCAGATCAGATGGAGGGTCAGCCTGAGCCCCTGCGATGGGGAGCGTCGCCACTGACGGCCCACCTGACAAGCATGTCTTTAGTGGTAGGAGGACACCTACGCGCACACAACACGATCGTAACACAAAGATGGCCTCATTTCTGAAGCACAGCTTTCTTGTCTCTGTTGTAAAAAAACACCCAAAAAATCACATCCCCACAGCATGACGCTGCCTCCGCCATGCTTCACACTGGGGATGGCCATTTCAGGGTGTAAGTGTCAAGCCCCTCGTTCTGTTTTTTAGATTCCTCCACACGAGCTGTGGATCTCTGCAGTTCCTCCAGAGTCACCGTGACCCCCCTTGGGTGCTTCTCCGATTAATGCCACTAAAACACATGAAAAGCTTGTGTTTATAGCTTGATCAATATGTAGATACAGATAATAACACTGACATCTGGGCAGTAAATGGGAGCCAAGTAGCAGAGGGCGATGCAGAAATGGCAATCAGCAGATTTGGTAATGAGTACAAAGAGAAGAATGGAAAGAAAATGACCCAGGTGAGCACCAAACCTGTGCAAGCTGCTGTTAAGACAGCCGCCATGTGCCGACAGAACCGCATCTGCTGGAGCGCTGTAACAAAATAAAACAGCTGTGCTGAACTCCAGCGCCAGGGGAAATGTTTCTCTGCGCTTTTGTCTCGCGCAGAGCCTCGGCTTTGCGTCCGGCGACGTTTTTCCTTCTCCTGGATTTTCTCTCCCACCCTCCTCCGGCTGCGTAACGGCGGAGCGAACGCGAAACGGGATTTTAATTGCGAAGTTTCAGCTCCAGTCTTTGTGGGAACATTTTAGCGCAGTCGCTCTGGCTTGATGCGCCCTTGAAAGACGGGATGCAGCGACTGCTGCGCGCGCGCATAACGTCAGAGTGGGAGAAGCTTCGTCAGGTTCACGGGATTACGGGAGACGACGGCGGATGTCGGGCGGCGGGACCTTCACAATAAAAGGGAACGAACGGGGGACCGAAAAAGCACAGATTGTCCTGACGTGTGAAATCTGAAAATTTGATCCGCTGTAAAACAGTCGACAAAATTCGGTTTGCATAATTTTGTTACGTCGCCACGTAATATGATTCGCCCAGCTGCATCATCAACATTGATAACTTGGGGGCTTTAAAACAGAGCCACATAGTAGGGTTTTCTTGGAAATACGAATTTTCACTTTCCAAAACAGTTTAGCTATTCGCTCTTATGTGCCTGTAGTTTACACTTCTTTAAGACAATTTTAAAGCCTAGACAATATTTGTTAGTTTCAGATTTTATATTTGCATAACTTTAAATTTGTTGATACAAATTGTATATTTAACAAGTTTGTATATCTTGGGGTATGATCGTTATGTTCTATTATATTTTTGACACAGTAGAGCACTCTGTGTGCTTTCTAAACGTTATGTACCGTTGACTACCTTTCAGAGCGGACTTATCGAATATAGCACCATTGCAAATTCAGCTTTTAATTTTGCTTGACATTTTCCTCCCGTTCAAGTTATTTCCAAATGTCAAGTTATTGTGCTTTTTAGGTGAAGATATTTTATGTAACATGAATTGATCAATTTCCATACGATGGATGAAAAAAAAATCTAGTTCATTCATTTTTGACCCCTTAAGGTTCGGATACTAGAACTTCCATTCTCTCCCTGCAAAAGTCTGATTTACATGCATAGAAAAATATACGCTTTGTGAGAGTTTAATCACCAAAACCAATATTTAACAACTGTTATTTAACAGTTGTTAAAAATAGGAAAATATAAATGTATTAATACGTCTCTGATTCTTTAAAACAGTACATTTTGTTTTAATGAACATAATAACTGATAATACTAATAATACATTTTATTTATAATGCACTTTACATTTCAAATAAAATCTCTAAGTGCTACAATAGCAGAGGGTTAAAAACAGTTCCCAAAGTATAATAAAAACAAAAACACAATAAATCACCTTAAAAGCAAAATTTAAATAATAAGTTTTAAAAGGCTCCCAAGGGTTGAGTCTAGAAACTCATGTTCAGTGAAATTACCCCACCAGGCAGAAAAAAAAAGAAAAAAAAAAGGCAGAAAAAAAAGGAGACAAACGGCAACCTGTGAGATCTTATTTTGACATTTACAACCGGAAGTGAGGCTGCGCGTCGTTGCGGGCTTGACGCAGGCTGCTGCAAACACACACCGTCTCTTGGCGGACATGGCGGCAACTTGATGAAGACGGCGAGGGCTTGGATAAGAAAAAAGACGTCTGTGGCAGGCGGTAGCTAGGCCCCATCCGCTGACGCAAAAAGGCAACAGTCCTTCGCCATGTTGGAAGACGATAGCGCCCTTGTCCGCGCGCGACCGAGGCCGGGGAAAACGTAAGCGCGTCGGCGAGTGTTTCTCACAGCGGAGTCGCGGCTACGCAGAGGAGCGGAGCGGAGCGGCGCCGCGCGGCAGCACGGGGCGGACGGGAGGACAGCCATGGAGGATGCGGGCCGCGGTCGCAGGAGTCTGATTTCCCACCCGGCCCACGCTCCTTTGGATGGGATTTACCGCTGATCGCGACGGAAAGCCGGGACAACCCACTAGCCGACTCTTGAGGGGAGGAAAACGCGATCTGCTCCCGACGTCCATGACTGTTGCGGCAGAGGAGCCCCCACGGTGGAGTCGGCCGGTTCCCAAAATATGACCAGGGGTGCTGGGACGTGTTGGCAGCAAGAAGACGACGACGGCTTCCAAATCTGGCTAGAGCCCCCCCGTGACCACCAAAAGCCATTCACCGACTCCGAGAGGGCGCAGAGATGGCGACTGTCCTTGGCATCTCTCCTGTTCCTCACCGTCCTCCTCTCTGATCGCCTGTGGTTCTGCGCCGAGGCCAGGCTGGCCCGGACCCCGGACAAGTTCGCGTCCTCCCACCTCCACTCCCCCCGCACCCACTCGGCGCACATTCCCCTCACAGAGAGCCCCCACGCTATTTTTCTAGGAAACTCCACCAAACATCTGTGGCGCCTCGAAACTCGCCACCGGGACAGTTCGTCCGGCGACTGCTTCGCCTTCGCGGATGCGGACGACCTGTGCCGGGGCCTCTCCGACAACCAGGGGCCGCGCGTCGCTAACATGAGCGACTTGTACTTGTCCTTTTGTAACTCCTACTCCCTGCTGGACCTGTTCGACGGCTCGGTGAGCCCGGACAACCTGAACTGCAGCGTCCGGGCGCTGGAGGAGGGCGACGCGACGCGATGCAGCGACTGCGTCCAGGCGTACCAGCGCTACGACCAGCACGCCCAGGAGAAATACGAGGACTTTGAGCTCCTGACTCAGAAATACGAGCCAGGGGCTTATTCGGTGAGGACGTGCATGGAGCAGTGCAAGGTAGGTGGAGGGAGGGGATGGAGGAGGGTAGGAGGAGGAGGAGGGGAAGAGGGGGGGTGGGGGGGGTGATGTGGTGGCCATCTGTTGATTTGGGCCCGGATAGATGCCAGTTTTGGTCCTCCTGCTCCTGTCGCCATGGAGACGGATGTCAGATCCAAGGAGACTCCCGGTCTCATTCATCTCCTCGTTGTATATAGGCCCCGTGCTGATGTGCAGACGGAGGCCCCGCTAGTGGATCCCTCTTTTTGCGCATAATCTGCCATCGATTTGCGCGATAACCGCTAACCCCCCCCCCCCCCCCCCCCCCCTCCCCCCCCTGACATAACAGCGCCTTTACAATAAGGCTGACGGCTTGTGCAAACAGCCCTCTGAGCCCTGTGCGTGCTGTCGCAGTCCGACAGGTGTTCATCGCGGCCGCCCTACTCCACATCGAGTGCAGTTTCATTAAAGTCAAGAGGTGGTTTCCCTGCCTAATGTGCCGGAAGTGTGTTTTTTTTTTATGTGTGTTTGCACATCGCCAGGCTGCCCGTCTCCTCCGGGCTTGTTTGATTTGCCTACAGCTGTGTTCAGCACCGCGGACAGCGCCAGGCTGCTGCTGCTGCTGCTGCTGCTGCTGAATGGCGCTAGCCCGGCTCCATTCACAGAAGCCCTGGCCAATCCCAGATGGCCTCCATTCACCCGACTAGGAGCGGATGCACGTTGCACGGGCGCAAAGACTTAAAAAAAAAACAACAACAACAACACGCAAACAAAAACCTGATAATTTGCCTTAGGTTTTGTTCCACTTTGCGTGCGTCTGTACGGTGTTTGGATTTTTCGAGCCTCTCTAGGATACAGAGCCTTGCAAAAGCATTCCCATCCTTTGAAATGGGACACTTGATCAATCTTTGATTTATTTCTTTGGCATTTTGTGTGTTCCACCAACACAAAGTAGGGGATATTTGGGAAGCTGAAGGGTAAATCATGGTCGTGGTAGCATCATGAGCCGGGTCTGTCTTGTCAGATAGGAAATTTGAGAAGAACGTGTGCAATGCTTCTATGCAGCCCACTCAAATCAACAGCAATGGAGCATGGCTACCAGCTTTGCACATCTAGAAACTAAAATTATTGCGCTTTTTTATGTAAAATAACTCAAACTCAGTCAGAGCGTCTCTAAACATCTGTTTTCAAACTCGGCCATGGATACTCGATTGCAATTAGGTCTGGACTGTATATACCACTGTAGCTCTGGCTGGATGTTTACAGTCATTCTCCTGCTGGGAGGTGATCCTCCACCCCGGCCTCCAATACGTTTCCTCCATTGTGCTTAGCTCCACCCATGCTGAAGAGCATCCCCACAGAATGATGCTGGCGCCGCCATGTTTCACCTTGGGGATGGTACGTTCAGGCCAATGTGCACCCTTGCTTCTCTGCCACGCACCATCTGAGTGAAGCGTCTTCTTCCACATGCACAGCTAGTGCTCTCAGCAGATTTTGCCACCGGTGCTGTGGAGCTCTGCAGTTTCTACAGGATTCGTGATCATATTAAAGCCCAATTAAATACCTTCATGTCTGTTGGTAACATCACTAAATGGGGAAGAAGTAGGAACATTTTCACAAGCCAGAACAGTCCACTGATTCGGATGAAATTCAAAGCACCAGGCTTTATTTGAGCAGTAGAAGTGGATTTAACGTGTGTATTTAAAGTGTTTACAACCAGAAAACATCCCACTTGTTTCTTGGAGGCTGAGGTTTGATTTTCTTTTGATTCCTGAGAAACCAGATACCGTCTTTTCCATCACGCTCTCTGTTTTCCTGTGCTCGATGGTATCCCCTGAGCATGATTTCATGTTTTTATCCTCAGGCAACCTCAGGTCCATTCTCTATGCTCACCTTGGCATTTGTAGGGAAAACAGTCATTTAGTCACGCAGCTAATTTCTTTAACAGTGACCATTATCCTTCACCTTCCTTGATTATAGGTTTTCTTGGGGCCTTTATGTGTTACAGAAAGAGCAGCATGACTCAAACGATAATGCGGAGCTCTGGTGGAGTTAATGGCTACCTGCCTTGGAGAGGGTTAGCAGTTTAAGTTGGCTCAGATGGATTTGTGTGTTTTCCGTGTAAGATCAGGGCCCCCGTCGAGCTGCAAAGTGTGAAAACAGTAAAGCAACCGAGCCGCGCCTTATTGTCTCACTCATGGAAAGCGTTTGCCAGGGGGACGATCTCTGACATTTCGAGTGAGCCTCCCTGACACGGAGAGAGGCGTTTTTTGTTGAGTGCATCTCCGCCGGTCCGCAGGTGGTGCTTTGATTCCTCTAGCCTGAGGTGAAACATCACACGGCGAACACGGCCGGTGTTGCCGTTCCTCGCAATGGGATCCTCCATCATCTGACTCTGGAAGCCCGCCATTCATTCATTCATGCTGACAGAACATTCAGAAAGCAGGATTGAAGCGCTAAGCAGAAGTATTTCCAAGCTGTCAACATCAGAAAACAACGAAGCTTCTGACATTAACAAAGCCGGCTACTGTTGAGCCTTTTCAAATGAAGCGTGCGTTCTCTTGCAGAGATGTGATAACCTAATACAGGTAAAACGGACACATCTCAGACATGACTATGGCATCATTGCTTTCTGAGCAGCAGACTAGGAATGACACTATTACAAAGAAATCCTCTGCGTCAGGGTTCTCCAACTCCAGTCCTCGAGCTCCAGTGTCCTAGAACTTTTCGATGAGTCCCTGGCCCACCACACCTGAATCAAATGGCTGAATAAGCTCCTCACTTTGCAGTCAAATTCTCCAGAGTCCTGCGAACGATCCGATTGTTTGACTCAGGTGTGTTGAAGCAGAGACGCACAAAAGTTGCAGGACACCGGACCTTGAGGGCTGACGTTGAAGACCTCCGCTCTACATTTTGTCACGTCTCAACAAGCTTTACTGTACTTAAACATAAAGGTGAAATTGAAATGATAAATCGTTTACAAAAAAAAAAAAAAAATCTACCAGGAAAGCACCTGAAAAGTTTGCCGTTCATTTGTAAAGAGCCCCTTTACTATGATTCCCTTCAGACGTGTACTTTCAGGATAGACCAAAAAAAAGCAAGAAATGCGTAAGTACAACCACCTCTCACTCGGATACCGGCAACCAACAAACTTTGTAAATTTCTTATTTAGGACAGTCCACCTAGGTGTCACTCAATATCACTGCATTTGTCTTTTGCCCCGATAATCCGAAACCCTTAAATAAAATCCCCTGCAGCTCTTTGCCTTCAGTAATCACTTCATTATTTAATAGTCTTCCTGTATATAATTTAATCTTCCAGCTGTTTGTTACAGGATATTAATGAACGAGCTGCCTCACCAAGACCAAGGAACCAATCTGACGGGTCAGGGACAAAGATGTAAATGTCCCACTGATTTCACTGTAAACCAGTCAGAAGGTCTGTTCTCATGTTCATTTTAGCACATGTACATATGTGCTGTGCGACTAAATTGAAAAAAGTAATTCAATGTTTGATTGCTAAAATATTTGCTAGCTGCAGCCCTAATGTGAGCCAAATAGCTTAAGAGAAAAAAAATACACATCTCTGGTTACTTTCTATAAATAAGAATAACATTTTTGTTGACTCTTTGTTTGTGTCAAGAAGACATCTACAGTTCTGGTTGATGATAAAAGCTGTGAAGTTAGAATAGGATAAGAGGATCCTTTATTGTCCCACAGGGGAGATTCGGGTGTACCAGCAGCAAAGAGCAAATTTACAACACAAGAAAAAACTATGCAGTTATTAGTTATTGAAATATCACACTCAAGAAATGTGCCAGTGAGTAGGGTGATTTTAAAAATGTACAAAAGGTGTATGTCTATCTATGCATAATGAACAACAAGAGATAGAAAAGCAGTGCCGATAACAGCAGAGATGATAAACAAAGTAATGAGCCACTGATGTTTCATGAGAGAACATTCATATTATTTTTTACAAAACTTATGCAGCTAGCTTAGCTAGCCTGGTTAACTCTGCTAGTGCAGTTAGCTTAACTGCAAAGCTGCAAATGTTGCATAAGGCTGCACTCTGTTCATACTTGAAAAACAGATTTTCTAAACTGCCAGGTAGAAATAGAAGAACATCCCGTCTGGTTGGAGAAGCAACTTGGAAAGACTTGGTAGAGGCCCCAGTTCAATGTAGAATATGTCGTAATATGTTGGGTGCAGTGCTGATTAAAATGTCTAACAGCTGCTGGAAGGATCCGCGATAACGCTCCTTTGTGCGTCCAAGGTGCAGCAGTCTGTCACTAAAGGAGCTCTCCAGCTCTGCAACTGCTTCATGCATGGGGTGAGAGACGCTGTCCAACAGGGATGTTCGTCTTGCTGGAGACTTTCTGTCTCCCACCACCTGCACCGGGTCGAGGAGGCGTGCTGGGAGAGAGTCGGGTATCCTGTTGAGCTTATCTAACTGCTTCCTCTCAGCTGTAGATAAGCTGCTGCTCCAATAATATACGGCGTGGAACAGTCTCCCTCCGTGTTTTGGAATCTGATAGCAGACCAGTTTGGACCAGACACCTAAAATATGCAGGGCAGGGGCCCCGGGGACCACTGCCATAGAAGACGGCTGGTGCCACAGAGTCAAAGAAGGTCTCCAGGTCTGCACTCCTAAAGATCTCCGCCTTCTTAGCAGGTAGAGTCTGCTCTGACCTTTCCTGGGAAGAGCCTCAGTGTTGTGACTCCAGTCCAGCTTATTGTTCAGGTGAGCACCCATGTACTTATAAGAGTCCACTGTCTCAATGTCAGTTCCGTGGAAGTTCACCGGCGTCAGTGTGGTGGGTCTGCAGTTGCGGAAACCTACCCCCAGCTTCACGGTGTTTCCTGCGCTGAGCCCGAGATGGTTCCGCTGGCAGCAGTCTACAAAGTCCTGCGTTCACTGTCTGTACTCCTAACCTGTGATGAGGCTGACTATTGCAGAGTCATCTGAAAACTTCTAAAGAATGGCACCCTGAGGAGTTGATGGAGAAGTCTGCAGCGTAGAAGGTGAACAGGAACAGTGCCTGCACAGTTCCCCGCGGGGCCCCTGTACTGCAGACCAGCCTGTCAGAGATACAGATCACATACTGTGTGCGGTTCTGTTCAGTTTCTGTCTACCCATGATTAATCTCCGCCTTATTTACTGGATAAAGATAGTGATCTTTAAAACTTAATCATCTAGCTATAACAGGAAACATGAATTACTTCCACACAGGATAGAAACAGAACGTTTTTTGTTAAAAAAAACGTTTTTAGATTAGTAAAAAAATTTTGCCCAGATAATTATTTAAAAAGTACTCGAGGTAAGTTTCTAGTTGTCTTTTTAGTCTCCAAAAAATTACATTTCCTGCCGTCTGTGGCCTTCATGTATTAAAGTTCTGTTCCTTTCAGAGTACTGTTTGTTTGAAAGCAGAAAATGTGGCTTTTATAAATTAGTTTAATACTGTAAGGCACATTGAAAGAAATACAATACATGCTGATTTTGGTTTTCCTTCAAGCTACAAGCTCATTTAAAGCCACGTTTGTCGCTTTTGCAGTATTGGTCCACATAGTTTAAATAATTGTTTCCATCCATCCATTTTCCAACATGCTTATCCCTTGTAGGGTCGCAAGGGGTGCTGTCAATGGGCGAGAGGCGGGATTCACCCTGGACAGGTCGCCAGTCTATCGCAGGGCTAATCGTTACCACTTATACTTATGATAGAACATCCACTTCCATTTCTACAGTTATATTTCTCAAGACACTTTTTTTTAAATAAACAAATGAAGCCAAATGGAAATGCTCCCACTTGGAGGAGACCCAGAGGAAGACCCAGGACATGCTGGTGGGACTATGTTTCTTAGCTGGCCTTGGAAGGCCTTGGGGTTCCCCCGGAGGAGCTGGTCCTAGTGGCAGGGGAAAGGGACGTCTGGGCCTCCCTACTAACCCCCGCGACCTGACCTTGGATAAGCGGAAGAAGATGGATGGATGGATGGATGGATGGATGGATGGATGGAAAAACTGAGTGCACCTTTGCTGTTTCCACAAGCTTTAAGAAGCAAGGTAGCAGCCTGGATGCAGCTCATTAAATGCAGTTGAAGCAATGATAATCAGGATGTTTGGTCACCTCAGTAAAAGGACGAGTCTTGGCAGTTTGCTGCTCTTTAACATGCAGGTATACTTCCAGCTGAGGCGGAAAAACGTCAGCAGTGACCTTAAAGCAGCACTGTGTAACCTTTAGCCACTAGGGGCACTAGACCTGTAACTTCCAGGTCTGGTGCCCCTGAAGGCCAGTGGCAACACTGCACTGTTGCAAAATTAAACAGTCTCCCTCCGTGTTTTGGAATCCGATAGCAGACCAGTTTGGACCGGCAGACTGAGAAGTCATGGAGTTACTTGTAAAGACAAGGCCACATTCACCCTTCTAGATTAAATCCTATATCAGAGAACCAAAAAATATGTCTGGTCAGGTAAGTGTCATATCTGTTTTGTTTTGTTTTGTCGTTACTCAGACTGCCTTGACCTAGAATGGGTCATGTGACGTAGAGCGACGGATCCTACCCTCTCAAGTTACATAGGTTACATCGCCAAGTGCTATATATTGACCTGAAATATAATTTGATATATCTCAAGTATAGCTAACACTTGGGTCAAAACTTACACAGAGCTGCTTTACAGAAGTAGTTGTTGCATTTCCTCAATCTGGAAACAATTGCAGAAACATTTCCAAACAATCTAGGCCTTCAGTCTACAGGGTAAATATTCACAAAAGCTACATTTATTAATATAGTCACCAGTAGACGTTCATTAACCGCCCCATTCCCCTCCTATGACAGTTTGAGCCACTATAAGTGTCGCTATATCATATAAAAAAAAACAATTAGTCAGTTGTTTTTTCACAAAGAAGATCATAATAGCCAATATATAAAGTAAAAATGAAGTCAAGTTTAAAGGTAGGGGGTCTAAATGTGCATAGAACATGCCAACACCTGCAACAACTATCTTTACCCGTGTGTTGCATTATTGGTTATTTTACTGTTGTTCAGGTGTTTTCTAAGCTCAGCTTTACTGAAGAACATTAAGTAGGGTTTTCTGTAGGAAACAGAGCTCAAGAAATTGGGTAATTGTCTTAGAAAGGTCTGTAGCTACAGGAACTCCTCCAGCTGTTCAGCATGGCTACCCCCACAGAGTAGCCAGGCACTGTTACTGTCAAAACGTCCACGTAGGATGAGAAAATTGCAGTTCACTCAACCGTCTGCCTTGTTTGTTGTAATTACTGTAATAATAATGATCTGAAATGATGCAAAAAAAAAAGTCACCTTTTTAATCAAATAAAATCTACTTGTCTCCGGGAAAGACCCCTCCAGCTACCCCGACAGTGCTATCTTCATTTTGGATCTCTCCGAGAAGAAACTGTCTCAGGGCCCGCCCGACATTATCTCTGCACGAGACCAAAATATCCGCGCTTTTTCATAACTCATTATCATTTGACAAGATTAATGAACTGGCAGCGCAGGTGTCTGCACCCAAGATCCTCCTTGGTAATATTACCCATTTGTGGATTTGAAAGGCACCTGCATGACTAAGTAATCACAGAGTCGGTGGAACTCAGCGGCTCTTATCTGCCTGCTCCGACGTTTCTCCTAAAACCTCTTTTTATTTCTCCCTGTGCATGTTCCTTCCTCCTCTGACCCTGCTTTCACTGCTCCATCAGTACTCCAATCCCCATGCCCCACACACTCTTTATATCAAACAGGGAAGACTGATCTTAGCCAGTGATGTGTTTAAGTGAGAAGAAGGACACATAAGCCACGGCGTCCTACCTCTCTAGATCCTTGTCAACCACACACATCTCCATTGATCTCCGGTCTTTTCTGAGGGACGGGCAGCAGCGATACCAGGAAGTTGATCCCTATTGATTCACACCGAGCACTCCCCGTTTCTGTGTCCTTTGTTTGATAGTGGGCTGCTCCTGCGACCTAAATAGGGCGACTGGCTGAGCAGTGATGTCTCTATCCGAGCCTGTCTGAGTGTGCCACATAACCTGTTTGTTCTAGGGGCGTACGGCGTCTTACAAATCTACTCCTAGCCCTTAAGCTTTCGTGTGTTTTGTCACATTGCAACCACCAACTTCTGCTGTAGTTTATTAGGATTTTGAGTGACCCCGTGGGCACCGTACCAATTGTGAAACATTGTGGTGGCCACCTCATGGTTTTTTTTTCAACAGAGGCAAAAGATACATTTCTACTAATTGTGGCATACATTTGTTTTTATCTTCCTTTACTCTGATCAATGAAATCCAGTGGAACGAACTGTCTTCAGAAGTCGCTTTATTAGGAAATCTAGTCCAACGGCGAGTGAATTGTTCTCAGAAGGGTGTCAAATGTTCTATGAGGGCCTCAAAGGTTTGTTTAGAGAACATAAACGAACACAGGCCAAGAATAACCAGGTCAGGGAGAAAGTTGTGTAGACCTTTAAAGCAACGTCAGTCATCGCATGCGCTGGCAGCCTTGGTTGACCTCCGCTACTTCCGCAGTTTTAGCACTGTTTTATCTTACTTTTACGCTCCATGTATAATACTAATTAGGTGAGTTTTCATCGCGGTTCTTTTCCCGCTTACGTGTCTCGCTTCACGAGAGCTGGAGTTTGTGAATCAACGTTACCGGTGAGCCAAGAGCGGCGACACCAGAGGGAGCGACAGTGCGGCTAGCTTGCTGCGGCTAGCTTACTAACATCACGGCTGCTAACCGGGACGAGGCTAACGTCCGGCAGCTAACCGACCTAACAGAGAAAACAACCAGTGGAAAACGACGCGTTGGATTGACAACAGGCAGAGGTAAAACTCTGCCTTGTCCGTAAGTACCGCTACTCACCACAGTTAGCTGAACAGCGAGAGATCGGCTGTGCTTGAACAACGCGTCTGGCCCAGGGTGTCTGTGTTCACAGAGAGACAGCGCAGTGGCCTCCAACTGCTGAGCAGGAGCCTTAAGGAAGCGGCAGGCAAAAAGAAGCAAAATAATGCCTCCAAAAGGATCCAAGACCGACGGGAGACAAGATGAGGACTATGTATCACTCACGCAAGTCAAAGAGTTGCTGAGCCAGCAAAAGCAAATGTATATGGAGTTACTCCAACAACAACAGGACAATTTTAAGGGTTTTGTTAAAATCATTGTGGACACTACTAACACCAGAATGGACGCAATGACACGAGAACTACAGGACATTAAAACCAGTCTGCAATTTACACAGAAAGACATTGACGACATTAAAGTAGAAAGTGCTAAGCACAAGGACCGAAATGACACGGTGCAGTCAGACATATTTAAAGTATGTGAGGGTATGATGACTATCACGGATAAAATGGAGTACCTTGAGGGGCAATCAAGGAGAAATAATTTGGTTTTTGATGGAATTCCTGAATCACCAAATGAGACTTGGGCTGAGACTGAGGAGAAAGTGAAAACTATTTTAAATGAAAAGCTAAACTTTCAACATAAGGTTGACATTGAGAGAGCTCACCGCACCGGTAAACATAGAGGAGACAGACCCAGGCCCATTGTTGTCAAATTTTTACGATACAAGGACAGATCAACTATTCTGCAGAGCACCAAGGCACTTAAGGGATCTAAGATTTTTATTAACGAAGACTTCACGGATGCAGTAAGGAAAAGGAGGGCGGAACTAATGCCGGACTTAAAAGCAGCACGTCAAAGAGGGGACATTGCTTACCTACGTTATGATAAGTTGATCACCCATCCACGTACTAGTACCCCTAAATTATCCAACAATGTATGACAGACAGCCAGACATAGCTGACGTTCACTTCTGAATGAGAAACATGCAACATATCACGGCCTATGAGGATATAGAGCTACCCGTATTCCAACACAGAAACTATCATCAGCAAGATATTGAAATTGACATTGATCCTGATAACAACTTCTATAATGTCAGCAATGATAGTTGTCACTATTACAGTGATGATCAGTTCAATAACAGCATTAAAATGGAACAAAAGCTGTCAATAATTCACTTTAATAGCAGAAGCCTCTATGCAAATTTTGACAGCATCAAACAATACCTCCAACAACTTTCACAGACATTCAATGTTATTGCCTTATCAGAAACTTGGCTCAATAGTGATAAGGGCATAGACTTTGAAATCAATGGTTATGAAATGGTTTGTAAGAACAGAGAAAACAAAAATGGAGGAGGAGTAGCTTTATATGTTGATAAGAAGATTAATTATAAGTTGATTGAAACAATGTCAACTGTGATGGACAACATGTTTGAATGTGTGACTATAGAAATACTCATGGAAAAAAGGAAAAATGTCTTAGTGAGTTGCATTTATAGAGCCCCTGGATCAAACATTGAAGTATTCAACAACTGGATAGAAGAAAAATTTATAACAATTAATCAAAAAATAATATTTTTCTGTGGGGATTTCAATATTGACCTTCTCAATCCAAATAGACATAGAATGACTGAAGAATTTATTAACACCATGTTCAGTTTAAGCTTGTATCCTAAAATCACCAGGCCCAGTCGCATTACATCGCACTGCGCTACCTTAATTGATAATATTTTTACAAATGTGCTGGAAAATAATTTAACTAGTGGAATATTAATGAATGACATAACCGATCACTTACCAGTGTTCATAGTCTACGACTGTAAGTGCAAAACAGACAATCAAAAAATAGAGACGCATTACAAACGGGTTACGTCTGAAGAGACACTAAGAGCTCTAGAAGCCGAGTTGTTGGCCTATGATTGGAGATTAATATATAAAATGAATGATGTGAATTCAGCATATGATGAATTTTTTAAAATATTTAAAATATTATATAACAAGCACTGCCCAATCAAACAATATAACAGGAAAAGCAATCAAAAAAATGAACAGTGGATCACAAAAGGAATACAAAAGGCATGTAAAAAGAAAAACAAACTTTATAGAGAATTTCTAAAACATAGAACGTCTGAATCAGAAAACAAATATAAGAAATATAAAAATAAGTTAACTAATATTATAAAAACATGTAAAAAGGACTATTATTATAAATTACTGGATAGGAATAAAAACAACATTAAGGAAACATGGAATATTTTAAATAGAGTCATTAGAAAAGTTAACAATAACAAATATCCAGACTATTTTATAGATAATGAACAGAATATAACTGATTTGAAAAGTGTCGTCAATAAATTTAATAGATTTTTTGTTAATATAGGACCTCAATTAGCAGAAAAAATACCGACTACAAAAACTGCAACTCAGCAATATCTAATTGAGAATAATCCCAGCTCCTTATATCTCAACCCTGTACTAGAAGAAGAAATCATAAACATTGTGAATAACTGTACAAATAAGACTTCCACTGACTGTGATGATCTGGACATGAAAACTATTAAAATAGTAATTAAAGGAATCTCTAAACCACTAACTTATATTTGCAATTTATCATTTCAAACAGGATCATTTCCCAACAAAATGAAAATAGCGAAGGTCAAACCAATGTATAAAACTGGCAACAAACACCTCTTCACTAACTACAGGCCTGTTTCTCTTCTCCCACAATTTTCTAAAATCCTGGAAAAACTCTTTAAGAAAAGACTGGAACAATTCATAGAAAAACATTCGCTACTTATCAGCAGTCAATATGGATTCAGAGCAAACCGGTCAACATCGCTGGCCGTAACTGACTTAATAGAAGAAATAACCAACGCAATAGATAGTAAGAAACTGGCAGTAGGGATATTTATAGATTTAAAGAAAGCTTTTGATACAATAAATCATGAAATCCTACTTAAAAAATTAGAACGCTATGGAATTAGGGGAGTAGTTTCTGACTGGATGAGGAGTTATTTAAAGAGCCGGAAACAATTTGTGAAATTGGGAGATGTGGAATCTGATTGGCAGGAGACTGTCTGTGGAGTACCACAAGGATCAGTATTGGGACCAATTTTATTTAATCTTTATATAAATGATATCAGTAAAGTGTCCAATGCATTAAAATTTATCTTATTCGCTGATGACACAAATATTCTAGCCTCAGGAGATAATTTAGAGCATCTTCTCTCAACAGTCACTTCAGAGATTAGTAAGTTAAAGATATGGTTTGACCATAACAAATTATCCCTAAATTTGGACAAGACGAAATTCATGGTCTTTGGGAACTGTTATAAAAATATTGAAATTCAAGTTCAAATAGAGGACGTAACTCTAGAAAGGGTTTTTGCTAATAAGTTCCTCGGTTTAATAATAGATGACAAAATCAGTTGGAAACCTCATATTCAACACTTACAGAGTAAACTCAGTAGAAGTATATCCATATTGGCCAGAGCTAGACATGTATTGAATGCTAAATCACTTCATACTCTATATAACTCTCTGATTTTACCATATTTATCATATTGCTGTGAAGTGTGGGGAGTTAATTACAAGAGCTCTTTACATCCGGTAACCGTCCTACAGAAACGAGCCATTAGAATCATCCATAATGTCGGTTATTATGAGCATACAAACCCGCTCTTCATAATATCCAGAATTCTCAAATTTGACGACCTTGTAGAATTTAAAATGGCTCAATTTATGTTCAAGGTATCAAAGAAGTTGTTACCTGAGCACATACAGAGCACGTTTTCTGAAAGAGAAGGGGGGTATAACTTAAGGGGTCACTCAATCTTCAAGATCCGCAATTTTAGAACAACAAGGAAAAGCTTCTGTATTTCAATTAAAGGTGTAAAGTTATGGAATAAGTTACATGAAGATTTAAAACAAAGCAATAGTTTAACACAATTCAAAAGAAGGTACAAAGAGGTAATTTTCAATAGATATACACATGGGGACAGAAAGCAATAAGGTGTGTATTGAAGATAATAACTTGGTGTAAGGGTTTAGAAAGATAAACCAGCATAAAATGGGAAAATGTATAGGTAAATATTAGTAACTGTTACTTCAAACTGCCACTTTGATTTTGATTTTTTTTTTTTTTTTAATGACAGTAGGACTCTAAAATCTCAAGTGTTTAGGGGTAGGAGTTTATAAGTTCTCACTTCTTCCTATCCCGTTTTGAGCATGATATGTTAACTGAAACAAAAATCTGTATTTTCTCTTCTTTCTTATGCACTTCTTGTTACTGTGCACTATTTTATTTTTATATTTGTATCATGTTCGAATAAATAAATAAATAAAAATAAAATAAAAAAATCTGTGCCCAGGCATATTTCTAAACCACCTATGTTGGTCTTTGTTTTAAGTAGAAAATAAAAGTGTCAGCCCTCATTCAGGAAGCTTGTCTCAGGACATATTTGAAGGACCTATTTTCATTAAGTGAGTTTAAACAAACATTTAATGTTGTCCAGCATCTGAATGCAACTTCATTTGATTTCTATACTGTTAATATATTTACATAATGTTGAACATTGAAAGGATTTAAACTGTAGAATTACTTAGGAAACCTATGCTGTTTAGAAACTTAGTAACTCCTTGGTATACCTTAACTACTAGTGAGTAGCTGCCAATGTAATGTATTTTTCTGTCCTGCTGATTTAATGTGATAAAATCAAAACAAACAGTCAGAAGTGATCATAAAGATAACTAGACCCTTCTCCATAAACCTGCATGGCCGCCATATTGTACATTAAACTGGGGCCTCTTCCAAGTTTTTCCAAGTTGCTTTTCCAACCAGACGGGACGTTCTTCTTATTCTACCTGGCAGTTTGGGAAATCTGTTTTTCAAGTATGAACAGAGTGCAGCGTAATGCACCATTTGCAGCTGAGCTAACTGCACTAGCAAAGTTAACCAGGCCAGCTAAGCTAGCTGCATAGGTTTTGTAAAAAAAAAAAAAATACGATTAGCTGTTTTCACATGAAGTATCAGTGGACGGTCAAAGGGATTCACTGACTTCTCATGTGGTTAATACGTTCCTATTAGCCTCCCAGCATTCCAGTTAGAATAAGCAAATGATGACATTCAGACTTAAACAACACCGTAGATCATAGACACAGTAGCGTCCGGACTGTACGCCATATAGTGTAAATTTAATGAAATATCCTAAAGATCTGCGTAGAGCAGCTTTGTTCCAGTAGCTGTTCTACTGACATCTGTTTTAATACTCTGAGTTGTTAGCAGCACAAGGCTTTTCTGGTGCAATTTACCCAGTGGGCTAATTACTGTTGGTAATTGAAACTGTCCTTTCAAGATCTTCGGTAAAAGCATGGTCAACTATTATTTATAATAACTTTTATTAGCAATATATCAGTATAGTCCATGACAATTATATATTTTTGTAATTATTATAAATAGTTTTATGCCTTTCTTTAGGGGTTTCACATTCACCCCATAAATGTAAAATTTTTTGCAAAACCAGAACAATTAGTTTAGTACTTTGATGTATTTTTAGAGGTAAAGTAACCTGTGCATACTTTAACCATAATAGGTTTGCCAGTATTGTCTAATATTTGTCCTGGTAAGGACCATTGTAGTACTAAAATGAACATAGATTTATTGTGTGGTGTGACTATTAAGTGAATATAAAAGCGAGGTCCATTTGTCCTCGGTATTCGGGATTCATGACCTCCAGGTTGGAAATTTTCACTCAAAGCCTCTAAAGTCGGTATTACGGGTCAGAAAGTCTGTGCAGCTGGATGGTTCCCGACATCGGCATTCATGATGGCTGCTACTTGCAGCAGCATTGAGTAAAACCTCACACTATGACCTGTTTGCAGCAGCTCTCTATTATTTATGTAACATTTAGTCAGTCGTACAGGTGCTGCCTTTCAGTGTTCATCAGACGGGATGTTTCAGCTCTGTTTATTTGCACAAAATACCGCCTAGAACAGCATTATTGTTTTAACAACATTGCGAGGGTCCATGTTTTTTACTGCTGTCCGACGGAGGGAAACTAGAAAGCAAAAGGGCGGAAATGACGTAATCTGCAACTTGTTAGTTCCGACCTCGGAGGCAAAAGGAACGCACCATAAATCTGTTTTTTTTTTTTTTTTTTTTTTTTTACATTCTTTAAATTAGCATGCAGAATTTGATCCTCGGTACGCCGGACACGCTGATGTACCATTTGTATGGGACAGCAAAGCCAATATGGTGTCTAATGTTCTACGTCTTTGTTTCACACACAAAGTAATACTGCAGAATAAACAGATTAAAATATTCTAATTTATTTGGCATTTTACACTTTTTCTGTCTGCTGTCCAAGATGCTGTAGCTTATATACCATCACATCTTGAAATATGAAAGCTCCAAAGGCAGCAATAATATTTTTTTTCATAAATGCTTATTGAACAGAGAATATCAGGAGGTATGTGTTTTTAAGCAAGATAAACCATCACCTCTCTTCAGTGTAGAGTTTTATAGCTAATCTTGTTCTTTATGGAGTTTTCCATAACTCATGTCCCCGTCTTTTTAGAATATTACAAATTAAGAGTACTGCGTGGCTCTTAATTACCCTCCCCCACTGTCACATCCAGATGTATAAATACATTTTGGTAAATCTTTGTTGTTACGGCGTTTTATCGTCTTTCATCTCATCACTGATGATGTGCGGCCTGTCTCTGTGTTGTTGTGGTGAGCCCTGAATGCTTTCACCAGAGTCTGGCCTCAGTTGGCCAGCATTAAACATTTACAAGCTGGGGGGACATAATGGAGCATTAAGCAGCCAGAGAGACACCTACTTTTGCTAAAAGGAGAACAAGTATTTCATTTACATTCATCAGAAAGCTCAATGGAATAGTAATGCTGTTTTGTTGGCAGCTGTGGCGGAAATTGTTTCGGAACCCGATTATTACCCTTAAATCTTTTGGGACTGTTTTCATGAAATGATCTGGTGCCAGATTTTTGAGTTGTAGCCCACTGGGGCACACAGATATCTCTACGGTCCTCTTTTCTCTGGAGGTGGTTCAGGAGTTGCTCTGCAGTTGCGCATCGGTTCTGGATCTTGCCTGTCGATTTACGCTTTGTGTTTCACGGATTTTACCTGCACACATCAATCCGACAGCGGGAAGGCAGGGTCAGTTGCAGGAGCTGCAGCTTTGATTTGCTCTCACTCGTCTTACATTACCTTCTGCTTGACAAGACAGAGGAAGAGGAAGTTACACACTCCCTCTCCCCCCGAAAGTAACCCTTTTTGTCTGGATACAGCGCCTCCATACGTTTAACATTTGGTCATGTTACAAGCACAAACTTTAATGTTGTTTTTTGGTGTTTCTGCTCGGTTTTCACGAGGCCTTCTGCGCGTTGACGACAGACTGTTGCAGCCCATCGCACTGCCCGCTTGCCTCGGTGTTTACGAGAGCCACGCAGCGTTGCACCTCGTGGCTTTTTCCGCCATTGTGGCTTCCTGCGGCAGTTGTGGATGCTTGCTGACCTTGGAGAGGGATTTGTCCCCCCGCGCGCTGCCTGTCCCACTCCGGGACAGCCACATTTATGAATGGGCCAATCCCTGACGTGAATGCTAATGGGGACAGGGGGAAAGGAGAAGAGACGGGATGCTTGCTGCTGTCCGCCAGGCAGCTGGGCAGATCGTGTGTGCTCAAACTGAAGCAAAAGCAGAGAATAAAGGTTAACGTGGATAAAATCGTTAATCGGACTTGTCTTTCCTCGGTGGAGGTTTAGTTAGCGATGAGTCATCTACCTGACATAGAGTAGTGTTGTCAAGACTAACAGTAATTACGGCTACATAGGAGCATGGTTGTTTCTGTTTAAGCCTGGAGATGCTTCTGGTCTTCTTTGACACTGTTTTGCTAGCTGCACTTGTTTTAAAAAACTTAGATTAAATTGACCGTCATGAAGTTGCTGCCAACATTCAAAGTGATTTAGTTACTTAATTTACCGCGCCGACAGTTGCTGGTCTGATGTTGAACGATAGACCCTACATCAGCATCTGGAGGCTGCATCAACATCACCGCCATAATGTGAGAGGCATTTTTGTTGGGAAATATAATTATATATATTTCCATTAGGATGAAACACCCAGTCTCAAGACTTTTGCAGCCTGTATGCGTTTCTTTTTCATGATTGCCCTGAATTTACCTCCATCCAACTTCCAATCCGCTCTGAATGGCTTACCTCTCCACAGAATGATACTGCCGCCTCCATGTTTCATAGTTTTATTTGACTGCTCTGTCCCTTGGACTTCAGGATGCTGTTTCTTCATTGATTTCATCTAACAAATCTCTCAGGCCTTCACAAAACAGCTGCATTTATACTGAGATTGAATTGCATACTAAATATGTAATTTTTGACAGATGTCGGTTGCACTAGATTTTATTCAAGCGCATCAGATTCAAGGGGGCTTGAAATGTACAGAAATGTAAGATGAGCATAATGACTGTTTTAGTAATAAATAAAACATTTACCGAAAGAGACAGAATAGAAAGCAGCATACCAGAAGCGTCAAACAAAGGACAATAACAAGCAGCGAGCTTAAATACTGAGGGAAGAGTGGAGAATGACATGAGGTAGAAGGAAAGCAGGGGGACAAAGTGAGGCAGACTCCTTAACACAAATAGAGCTGAATTAAGACAACAAAACTACTAAGCCAAGGGAAGACTAACAGAAATCTAAGAGAAATAAATACAAATGTACGAAGAATAAACAGAAACTAAACACAAAGGAATGAACTAATGTGACAACACCTTACAAACGGTAATAAACACAAGGAAATTACCTGAATATGGCATGACCTTTAGAAAATAAATAAACAATTGGGAAATTATCAAAACACAGACACAAAAGCCAAACGCCTGCGGGTCATAACACTCCTGCTAATACAGTATTTTTCTACTTTCTGAGATTTCTTCTCATGAAGCAGGCGTCATATTTCTCTGTTTTGCTTTCATTTGTTGCCACATTTGAAAATAACGGTTGTCAAATGTGGCAAAAAAGTTGTTTTTCCTTAACATTACTGCAGTTATTTACGTATAAGAGTATGCAAGTCCACCTTTTCTCAGGTGAAAGACTTATAATAATATTTACTGTATTAGTTTGAAATTGTTAACCTTAAAATAGTTAACTTGTTCTTTGAGAGAAAGCATGTATTGAGTTCAGTTATCTATTCTCTTTGAACGTTTTAAGGAGCGAGAAGCAAAGTTGGAGCAATTGATGTCATCCCCCCTGTCGACCAATCAGCTCTTTGCAGCGCTCGATTCAGATCCACTGGCAGCGAACATTTAAATTTGATTAAAAATGAACGGTTCTGATTGGGCAGATAACCTGTTTAAAGAAAGCCCCCTCGTTTTCCTACCTGCAGAGTATTACGTTAATGTACATTCTGATCATGTACCGTTGCTTTCTTCAAATAACTGTATGTTGTCCCGAAGAAAACACAGACAGATGTGTCTTAGTGACTGATTCTTTCAAAAACCCTCCCCAGAGATCGCTCGCATTAAGCTGTCAAGCTGTTCTCCTGTTCAGGCAATAATGGAACATGCAGAATTTAATTATAGTAAAAACATTCATTAGCTTGCCTTCATAAACTGTGAGAAAATGAAGATGTTTCGAGCAGGATGTTCTTTTCCCATGAAAAGGATCAGACTAATACCTTCATTCATTTAGTGCGTGACATCAATTAGTGTGACGGCGCTATTGTCTGCATACATATTTAAGAGGATTGTCTTTCGCTGGGGCAGATATGTTGCTGAATGCACAGCCCTGTTGCTTTGTGTTAACGTTATTTCATTACACAGCAGGGTTTGGCTAATAAAGTGTGTATTAGATGCAGTGTGGGGATATTTGTAGTCACGGGAGCGGGGGTTGGACGGGGGCGGGCTGTTGGTTACCTTTGTGCTGATTCACTAAAAGACGATCTGACCTGTACTCTCTATTAATTCTGCCGTATAACCCCATTTCTAGCCAGGTCTGGTGTATGTTTGACTGTCTGCTAAGCTCTGTGTTGCCCATTAGGATGATTGAGGATGATGTTTGTGCTTTTATAAGAAGTGCCAGTCAGAGAATATTACAATTTTCTCATCTGTTTTTTTTTTTAAATAGCTAAATTCTCAGTTCCATGCATTATTATTATTTTTTACTACAAATTCCTCTTTCTCATGGGACCCTGGGAATTAAATGTATTTAATTAGAATTTTTCTGGTTGTAATCTGCGGGTCATACTTAAAAATCTTTTTCTGCTATGTCATATAGGCACGGATCATTAACTGAAAATGCATGAAACGTAAAATAAAAAAATAAAAAATGCATGAAATAATATAACAGTCATTACTGCAATGTTACTTCTGTTAGCTATAGCATTTCTGATGCTATGTTGATATATAATTACGTTTTGTAAAAGTTTCATTTAATCAGTGTAATCAGAAAGCAGTGCAGAAATGTGAAATGGAAGGGATAAAGTGCACCCATCTATTATTTAAATGGGAATTTATTCAGGGGGTTGTTTAGTAGCTTTCTTTCAGCAAGCTGATGAGCAGTGTGCAGGATCCAGCGGGGGAAAGGGAGAGCTGCGCATATCTCTGCTTCATACCGTCAGAGAAAACTCAGGTCACTTTAAAAAATGTCCCTGATGTACATTAAAAGGACGTAAACCCTTAGGAATGGTTTAAATACAGTTTTAAAACTTTAGCTTTGTAAAATTGTGGTTTAAGCTCGATGCTGGAAACTGCCCCATGCAGGCATCTCTGCATGGGGCAGAGATGCCTGCATCCCACGGGGCAAGTAACAAAACAATGTTAAAATGAGTATTAATTGGAACTAAAAAAAATATTACGCTGTCAATAAAAATCTATCGAAATATAACATATAGAAGAGAATTCATGTTCTATAATGGCAACCCAAATCTACCAGGAGTAGATTAACTTTATGTGCTCAGCTGTAGATAATGCATCGCAGAGAAAAAAACAGACCATTTCTTTTAGCAAAATCTAAGGAAATGTTTCTATATCTGATTCAGAAACATAGCAGAGCCCCTGAAACATGACCTTAAAATGACACATGGCCGCTCGGCATGTAAAAGCTAAGAAAAGCCAGCGACAGCAGCACGTTTCTTAGCGCCGTCCTCTGTAAACCTGTTGAAACAAATCCTACAGTCCAACAACTATTAGTGATCTTCTGGAGCTGAACAGCAATCTTGTGTTTGGCTCTCTAGCTACCAAACAAACGACATGGTTACCATTGTTGTTCTTTGTTGCTTGTGCGTCGGCCAGGGCGTCCTGAGCAACATCTTTAGTCAGAATATCTAGCGGTAAAAGCTTGACATCGGTGCTTAAAAGGTAAAGACCGAAAACTTTACTGATGTAGACCAGAAACTGATGCAGAGCATTTAGCAGCTTCCTGAGCCACAGCGTTACAGATGCACCCAAATACGGTCGAAAACACATCATGATCAGGGGGGAGAGTTATGCTCCATTTAGCAAGCAGCGATTGAATGTCACCCCATTATCAGAACCACCAACGGTCCTTATGATCCTGCTGCTCAACCTCCTCTTCAGATCCTCTCCTCATCGGCGCTGCAAAGTGGCCACCTGAGCTGAGAGCTGCTCCACAACGTGTCGAGACCCCTCTCCCAACTCTTCAGCGGCGTTCAGATCAGAGGAGCTTTTTTTTTTTTTCAGAAAATTGAAACGTCTTCTCTCACGCCTTGTCCCGTTTTGTTGCATCAGCTTTCGGGCTCGACGGCAAACATTTAATCTAGCAGAGAAATCGGCGTATTGTCACAGAAAACTTTCAACGCTGGACTATGAAGACAGGCCAGTTGAACTCTAGTAGATTATTCGGCTTTTTTGTAATTTTGATACTTGCGTGTGTTTTTGAAATACTATAAAACTGCAGTACCATACATTCAAAAGTTCTCGTACCCTTTAAAGCTTTTAAGGTTTTGCTGCGTTACAACCACAGATTTCAATTATATAATCAGTGCATGCAAAAAAATCAAGTTATTTGAATATTTAAAGAAATCCGGGGTATTAAAGTCGTTGCTTGGATACCCGTATGCTCCTACATTGTTGTCCAGACTTAAAAACTTGACCAGCTAGATCGTGGATTGGAGAGAAATTGGTCCAGATATTTCCAGTCCCCAAAGGGAGAACTCTACTGTACTTTTTTTTTCTTTTTTTTTACTTTTTCCAATCCACATCATTACTTGCCCAATGATACCTGATATGAATTATGAATAGATCTTATTTCCTTTCACTGAGCCAGCATCTTAGAGCCTCATTCTTCTGTTATGGATGTCTTTACTCGTTGAAGCTAATGATTCTTAACATTTTTTTTACACCGTCAAGGAAAAAGTTTATTCCCCCGTGAAAAAGGAATTATGCATGGTTTTCAAAGGTTAATTTTAAGGGGGAAAAAAAAATCGTTATTCATTCTGACACCCCTAAGTAAAAGCTAGAGCAAGCAATTCCATTTAGACGTAAGCTATCTAGTAAATAGGGTCCATCTGAGTGTCGTTTAATCCCGCTGCTCTGTGAGGGCCTGGGGGGGGGGGGGGGGGGGGGGGGATTGTTAGAGAACGTTACTAATAACATTAGCACATAAACGTGCACAGCTCCCTTAAAGTGTAGCAGATATGATTGCGTATTTGTATTAATGTATAAAATGATTTCCTCTGTGACTTCTAGTGCCACTCCTGCCTCGTCAATGCTGAGTACATTCTGGGTGGCGACACCTAATGGTGAGGAGGATGAGAATCCGTTTTAGTCGCCAGGTTGCCCCATGCAAAAAGGAATTTGACTTTGGTTCCACTGGGCTCTAATCCACATATTTTATACAATATACAAAAAAAGTAAGTAATGTTAAATGCTTTTTAACAAAAGACAATTTGATTGTTGCAAAGAAGCGCAATATCGAGTCCATCAGAATGACAGCCTGGAGGGACAAAATGTCTCTGTAGCGGCTGGATTTTGTAAATAGCGCTCTGTAGCGACAACTTAAAAGCAAAAGACTAAACAGGTTGTGTGCAGCGTGTGTGGGGTCTGCAGAGACGTTAGCTCTCCATTTTCTGATCCTAGACCTGTACAAGTCCCGGATAGAGGGAAGGTCAGCCCCAATCTCCCTCGCTGCAGGCCTGATTGGTTGCACCCGTCCTGTTTTGTGGAGGAGCCAAACCACACAGTGATGGAGGAACACTGGACTGACTGAACGGTGGCGGTGTAGAAGGTGACCAGCAGCTCCTGTGGAAGGCTGTCCTTCTTGAGTTGCTGCAGGAAGTACAGTTTCTTCCGAACAGGGTCTAAGTGTGAGGAGCATCTCGAGTCCTAGGAAAGGGTGGTTCCTTGGAACCGGAATTGATCCACGGCAGCAGGCCCGTATTAAGACAATGTGGTGCCCCTGGGCACTATACCTTTGAAGGCCCCCCCCTACCCGTGCTGTCCTCTGGTCAAAAACATCAGACATAATCAAGGGGATTTCTGTAATGTAATTTACTATTTACTAACTTACACAACTACATGTAGGCATATGAGCAGTGAGCAATATTCAAGTATCTCATTTTAAAATGTTGAAATCAAAAAAATCTTGATTTATTTATCATTTATTATTATTGTGACATCAGTGTTCACAAAACGAATAATGCATGGTCTTTCAACAATTTCAAGTAAATAATATAACAATTTATGAAAAATATATTTTTAAAGCATGTGTCATGTGGTGCCCCCCCCCCCCCCCCCCATGGTTGGTGCCCCTGGGCACTGGCCCACTGGCCCTTATGGATAATCACACGGATAAAGACACGGTGCTGTTGAGGATGGCGAGGGGAGGCAGCTTGAGGGGCGTTTCCTTTACATCCACCATCATCCACACGGTCTTGAGCAGGTTAGGCTCCATGTGGTTCTGAATACACCAGAGGGCCAGCCGATCTCTGGATCCGACCAATGACAATGGTGTCATCTGTAAACAGAGAGACGTGTAATTGAATCCTCTTTAGTGCTTAAGTAACCAAAAGTTATCGGGCAGCCCGACATGGAGTCGTTAGGAGTTGACTCCATCATGCAACAACTGAAGAACTACTTCCTTTCTTACTTAAAAATAAAAGTTTCATAGATAAAGGATTGTAAAGCTTAAAGGAGCCACCCTCATATATGGGGCTCATAGAGATTTTATGCTAAAAAGATTGAACTGCACTCCAAATATGCAGTCTTCCTCAGTGGCTTGATGCTAAACAACTGGGTGCATTGCTGCCCCCTTTTGGCAGCGACAAATTCCTGCCAAAACGTACAATCAAATGACAAAAAAAGTTGCTCGGACATTTTGAATTTGTGTGATCGAGACAATTTGTTGATGCCAAACGTTCATTTGCATTCTAATCCATAGCTCCACTGCTTTTGGTAAACGTTTTTCTGGAGAAACTCCTGTAGGTATATTTCAAGGTAACACGTCAAACACGTTTCCTTGCGTGGCATCAAAAAACGATGGTCCAGTCATCGTAACATCAAGGAAGGAGACAAGTTCTGGGTCCCAGAGATGAACGTGTTCTTTGAGAAGCGTCTCAACCTCAGAGAAAAAAAAACAGAATATCATATAAGCTACAGGTCTGAGCTTGGCGTACCGCCTCATCTGTCCACGTTAAGCGTAGAGCAGCTTCTCAAACGCAGGGCGGCTCTGTCGATACGTTCAGGTGGAGCATCGCGGAGTCGCTGTCGGTAGGGAACGCAGCGCCACAGTGACCCCTCCGGCACGCTCCCTGAGCTCTAATCCAGCTGTAAGCGAGCGCTCTGAACCTGCAGAGGTGAGAGCTGCAAGGCTTTAGCCCATGCTTAGATCAGCTCAACGGGAAACCAAACCTGGGTGTCGGTGGCTTTGTTTTTTCCAACGTGGGTAATTATTATCGTTTTGTACCTTTTGCGTCATAAACTGATTGCAGATTTTTGCAGACCTGCCGGCTTTCTAAACGGAAGCCAATTTATTGCTGCGCAGAGGAAGGCGGGCGGCAAAGCCTTACCCATGCGATCATGTTTTCTCAGAATGCGTCTACAAAGGGTGGTTCAGCGAAAGGCGTCCGCTTATCTCAAACCTACACGGTATTCTCCTATGAAAGCAGAAAATCTCCCGGATTACAGCGCGCAGGCCTTGGTGCCGTTACACCCTATAACACCGAGTTCTCTGCAGGGCATTTCCTGTTTAAAGGTCCGAGCTTTCTCAGAGCCCATCAATACAATTGATGGCCAGTTAATCAAGGTCTCTGTTTACTGTTTTCTCACACTTTGCTTCAGAGATATCAACAAGCCTCTTTGCTTTTATCATTGAAAATCAGGTCTTCTAGTAAAGTGGTGATATTAAACGGCAAGTATACCTCTTAAGAGAAAGAAAAAAAATTTAAACATATAAACCGACAAGCTGGAAGAGTATTTTTATACCCTTAAGCTCCTTCCAAATTTGTCACAACACATCCAAGACTCTGAAAGGTGTGCAGTGCATCTGTATTCAGTCCCCCCATTGTAAGAACAGCAGCATGACTGGGGTATGTCTCTACCAGTTTCCCAAATCTAGAGACTAAAGTTATAGTCCAGTCTTCTTTGCAAAATACCTTGAAGCTTATTCAGATTGGACAAAGAACAGCTTTTGCCACCGATCCCCAATGTTTTTTTTTTTTTTTTTTGCCTCAACTTTGACTAGGCTATTCTAAAACATTGTCAGTTTTACTCTGAGCGATTCTACTTTAGAGTTAAGTCCAAAATTATTCTCATCTCTCACAGATTTATGTTTGAATATATTTGCATTCAACCACAGCGTTTGTTTCTGGTGCAAAATGTGAAGGTCATCTCTAAAAAGATAATAAAACAGCGTAGAAAGGAGTGAAAACTATCTCCGTTTTCATTCGTGTTTTATTGAACCTGCCATGTTGAAAATCTGGACCATGTTTAACAATCGATAGAAAAGTCCTCACTGGCGTTACAGCAATGAAACTGTTCCCCTGACTGGCGATAAGCTCACTCTATGCTTCCACTGGTGTTTTTAATGATTTAGGTTTGGTGATGAGCTAAAGTGGAAGGCCTCCTTGCCATCACCCTAATCTTTAGCTGCCTCCACAGATTCTCAGTCAGATTCAAGTTAAGGTTTTTGGCTTGGCTACTCTAAAACGTTAATATAACCCCCAATTCGAAGAAAAAATAAAATAAATTCAAACTGAAGGATTGTTTTAAACCCAAAAACCTTCAGGGGTATGAATAAATTTGGACTAAGCTGTGCTTCTGGTTGTGTTTTTAAGGCAGTTTTCATGTACCCGTCCCAAATATTTGGCTGCCTCTAACAGGGTTGGACTGAATTTAGATCCGTTTGCCTTCCAATCAACTCCGACCTGCTATAGTCCCTGCTATAGAAGCGTCCTGTTGTGCAATTATACACTGTTTAAAGTTATTTAATGTTTCATAAATAACTCTCTGTCTGTTAAGTATTGTCTGGTGATGATCAGCTCTTAAGCTGATATCAAGACAACGGTTGAAAGAGATGAATTCAAGCACTAGCGATCTTTTAACAGCAAAACCTGCACACACATAGAATAAAGGAGTGACAGCTTCTTTTCAAGTTCAAGAATTTAATAACAGAAATAAAATGAACATCCAGAGAACATCACTATGTAATGCTGTTTACCTGAATTAACAGAATATCTCGATTAATAAATCCTCTCTACTAGGCTAGTGAAACTTAACTAAACTACTAAGCAAAATAAAGATAAAAAGAAGCTAAGCTAAGGAACTATTTACATGCAAAAACAAACAAAAGACAAACAAAAGTGGTTGATCATAATCAGAATACTTCAGTGAATCCTGGTTCACTGCAGATCTGATTAACAAAAACATGGAATGGAGTTAAAACATTTGCCATGTATTTCAATCCATTCACAATGCAAAGCCCAAGTTGAACAAAACATTATTTGTTAAAATAATATTCTGAGGACCGGTTTGTCCTGTAAAATCATTTAAACCCTTACGACCGATTTTGTTAATGCTCCCTCCGGGCGCATGGGGTCGCTGTGGCAACTCGGTGGCTAAGAGGTTACAACATAATGTTGCCGAAATTGCCTTGAAAACCGGCATTAATATACCATATTGATGCGGGAATAAGGCTTATAACACCATCGGGGGATGGCAGAGCAGAACAGTTACGCTTTACGCTTTAAAACGGACTCCTTTTTAGGGGTCCGAAACCGGATGTTAGCAAGGCTAATATCCTGTTAGCTAGCGGACGTTCGGCGTTAACAAATGAAAGCTTTTGCTTTAATTTTAGTCATATTAAATGGCTGGATAACATAAATACTAATGTCCCATCAATGTATGAAACCCTTGTGAAGGTAACCTTTCTGGTAAAACCTTAAAACGCTCTCGACAGTGACATGGTACCAAATGCTAGCAATGCTATATTGTTAGCCTTTTGTTCAACACGCCAGGTGTACAACGGTTTACAAATCGTTTCCCAATAAACCTTTTTACTTCACCCTCAGCCCGCTGCCCAAACCTCTGTCCTTTGTCTCGTGTCAGTCTTGTCCAGTTTTGGCCATTCACGGGAGGAGCGTTGAATGAGGGAAGTTGTTGACTAGCGCTAGCGGGCTAGCGCTTGGCTCTTGGCAGGCTAGCGTTAGCCTTGCAGCAGCATGTGGCTAACGGCGTGGTCGGGTCGGAGGCCTGGTCCTCCAGGCAGACTCTGACCCCGGTTGCAGTCACAATGTAAGCAGATCTCTCCTCGGCATGGGGACGTTGCTTCTGTGCCGGCTTTTGAGCTCTGCGTTGCCTGGAACCAGCTCCGTCTGTGGTGCGCTGAGACAGCAGAACAAAGCTGGCATAGACGGATTCCTTCACTTCGGCATCTGTTTTAAGCAGAAGTGAGAGACTTATCTTTGAATCGGCTGGCAGTTTCTCCCTATGCCAGGGAGGAACTGAGTTTCAGAAAGGCTCATTCTGACTTAGCTTGTCAGTCACATGGCTCCCCCCTCTCCTTGAGTGCTGGTCATCTCTTGAAGAGCTGTAGTGGAGCTGAACAGGTCTGCAGAAGAAAGCTGAAGTGATCTGGGCTCTTTGTCTGTGCTGTGTCTTATCTGTTAGGAGGGCTCACAGCTGACCTCCTGCTGGGAAGAAGGGCCGTCCAAGCCTTGAAAGTCTCGTGTTACGGGCAGAGTGGAATTCCACTGTTCAGAATTCAATCTAAGATCAATTATTTTGATGATCCTGGCGGTACTATCACAACAGTCCCCACAGCATGATGCAGCCACCACCATGCATCACTACAGGGATGGTGCGTTCAGGAGCATCTGCAGTGGTAGTTTTTTCTGAACACCGGCCAAAATGTCCCACTTCCCATCTTCGCCTTCCTATAGCTGTCTCCCTGCCACCTTCCGCTGCACATTTCAGCTCCTTCAGATCGAGCCTCGTTGACCCCGTTCAACCCGAAATTGCACGCCACTTGATTGGACGGGACCGCTCTGTCTCAGAGTCGTTTTTTCCAGAGCGCCTGTGTACAGTATGTTACATCAGAAGGGAATGGGGGGGTGGGAACGAGTGCGGACATCAGCACGGGGAAGGCAGACGGCCGCGCGTTCGCCTTTCCTGCCGGATTATGTGACGGTTGCGTCAGCGGCTCCGGGGCCGACTCTCGCAGGGAGCTGGGAGAGCATCAAAGTCCTGTGTCAACAGCGTTTAGTCAGGGTTAACTGTGTCTCTTTTATGTTGTGAATATATGAAAGGGCTCCCACATTTCTGGGCATCGTTGCATAAAACACATTAGGCGACCCCTCTTGTTTCCCCACTTGAACACCCAGTACATTACGGAGCAGGAGGGGGGGCAAAAAAATAATAATAATAAAGCCCGGGCCTCTATCATCACACAAAGAAACGCTGCTGAAAATAGCCCAGGTAGTGCGAGAGCCGCTTCCTGCTCAGCCATAGCTGTGATTTGTGCGAGTGGTAATGATCTGTGTCATTCAGCTTCTAACCGGGATCTCACTCCGCAGCTGACTCACTCGCTTTTTATAGCCGCCGCCGTCGCTTGTCATTCCGCTTTATAGCCGCCGTGTGCGAGTGTGTTTACGTGTGCGGCGAGACCGTCCTGCTGGGAGAGAAGCGGAGTGTTGACGCTTCGCAGCGGGTTTTTGCTCAAAGTTTTTTTTTTTTTTTTTACAAACCGCCGAAGCTTAAGCCAACGCGTGCGGCTCACTTGACGCGTGATTTGTGAGGTGTGCGCCAGGAATGCACTCCTAATGGCTCCAATTACAGTTTTGGAGCTTTTGATTTACCTTTGTGCTAATAAATGCATGCCCTTTATCAACGTTTAACACTGATTTAGCAAGAGTTTGGTGAAATATAAGGATGCATCGTTTTTTTGCTTATGTTAGTGAGGAGAATGATCCTTACTGAGTGGATTATATCTGAAACTGAAGCTTGACACTGGTAGGTAGGGCTCTAACCCTAGCCTTTAAGGCTATCCATCCACCCATCCATTCATCTACTCATTCCGGGCTCCGCTGGTCCAGGCCACATCTAGAAAGTAGAGATAAGTGCATTTCTGACTTGTCAGCAGAACTACAGCAGCATTTTGTACAAAGGTTTGCTTTTTCTGCTAACCGATGACTAACTCATCCCACGGGGCAAAGATTATTTTAGTTGGCTGTGGCTCATGATCCCTGTCACGTGACAGATTCTCATGGAGGGCATTTGACCTGCTGCCTGAGACCTAAATGTTTGTTTTCCTAGAGGTTTAGCAGTACTACGTTCTCCGTAAACGATGAAACTCAACAGGGTGATCTGAGGAGCCAACAGGTTCGACGTGGTTGTTGATGTCTGATGTTGTAGCGTGGGAAAAGGCCGGCTGGAAGAGGCTCTCGTGGGGTCCTAGGCTTGGTTTAGCCTAAAAGAGCAAAACGGTTCATGAAGTCCAGGGGATATCTTTTTGGCAAGTCCAAAATGATTAGTCCCAATGTGCCAAAGGCAGACGTACTTCACTGTTTAAATAACTCGTTTTTACTCAAAGCTTAATGCAGCCTGAATGACGTCGCATGGGGATCAAGTTCTTTCTGATTACTTTTTCCCCCCACCTCTAAACAAGAACTTTTTCAAGCTGAAAAACTTACAAAAAGTAAGTGCAATTGTGTTTCATTGTGTAAGTTTTTATAATCTCACTCTGATCTGAAGCCAGACTTTGACTAGGCCATTCCAAAAAAATTTATTTCTTTTTTTATCATATAGAGCAGGGGTCACCAACCTTTTTCAAACTGAGAGCTACTTCACTGGTGTGGTGTCATACGAAGGACCCATAGACATAATATAAGAGTAGACGCGTCATTGGGCGGGTTCTGCCTATGCTGCGATGCGTCAGAGCGTCCGCCATCTTAAATGTGGCAAATTTGCAGTTACTCAGTCACTTAAACAGTATCAGAAGGACTTTAATCTCTGAATATACTTTGTATTCGTAGTATTTATTTTGTAATATTACAAGTTTATTTTCGTATCCCTTTAGCTTCATTCTCCTGAATTTATTCTCCTAAAGAATAAAAGTATTTAAAATAATCTAACCTGGCCCTATTACTCCAGGAGTGAAATAATTCTGCAAACTGTGACTATTCTGGAAATGTTCCCCCTTAATTCTCATATTATGACGTTTTTATCATAACAATATCACTTTTGTGTTTGTTTGTTTATTTTTACTTTATTGACCTAGGACTTTTTTTCTCATATTATTAATTTTACCTCTTTAATACTCACCCAAAAAGTCTGTTCCTAAAGGTTCACATGTGACACGGTTTTAAGAAATAATGAAGACCACAATGTTTAGATTACATACACACACAAATTCATCCTTATATTCATAACACATACACACACACAAATATATATCTATATATATCTATATCTATCTATCTATCTATCTATCTATCTATATATATATCTATATATCTATATATATATCTATATATATATATATATATATATATATATATATATATATATATATATATATATATATGGCCTGTGTTACCACTCTGCAGCTTTAGTGTGTCCAGTTTTGCAACATGGTGCAGCCTTAGTTTATAGAAGGCAGATACAAGTAGTGAAATCAGCCAGAATACATTTTCATGCAGCACAGGAATGAGGCATCTTCTCTGATCCACATTCACAATAACAGAACTCAACTTTTTTCTGCCACATACAATATGGCGGTGACGTTGATGTACGAACCTGCGCCCTATGACGCGTCTACGTATATATGTCTGTGGAAGGACCTACCAGAACTGACCTTTGAACTAGAAGAGTCAAAGTTCACCTTAACTTTATCTAAAATAAATAACATTTTCATGCATTGCTATACCTATTTTTAAATCTATATAAGTGCAAGTGTGGTTCAACAAGAAGAGTAACGGAATAAAATAAAGTTTTGGTGGTGGATTGCGGTGCCCGTGGGCACCATGTTGGTGAGCCCTGATCTAGAGACTAACTTGCTTTTATTCTTTTGGATTTTTATCTTGTAGCTTCAGGTCACAAAGTCTAAAGCTGAAGGATCTCCTTCTGGATTTCTGCTAGAGAGATCCAGAGGTTCAATTAATTACAGCAAGTCGGCAAGATGCTAAAGCAGCAGTGGAGCCCCAATGCATCACGTTACCATATTCATTGTCTAGATACTGTCTAAGCAAGGCAACTAATTAATAGAAATATAGATTATTTGCCGTTTAAAACCTCAGGAAAAAAGGAGACTGGTGCGGAGGTTAACCTTCTAGCAGAATAAGGACAAAATGTAGTTTTGGGTTAGAATGGCACAGTCAAAGTCCAAATCTAAATTCAATTAAGAACCTGTGGCAAGACATCAGTGAAAATCAGTGTTTGCGGATGCTCTCCGTCCGCTCTGACTGGGCTAGAGCTATTTTTTTTATTTTTTATTTTTTTTTGCGAAGAAGAATGAGCAAAGCTGATCTGGATGGCCAAAGCTGGTAAAGGCAAAAGACGCGCAGGTTTAACTGCAGCGGAACAACAACGCAACACTTTCGCATAAAGGCTCAATAATATCTAAAGGTTTGTGGTTTTAACAGAACGGCGTCTGAAAAAAAATGCTGAATATCTTTGCAAGGCGCCGCGACTAAAGCTCTGCGTGTGCCGAAACTGTAGCGTTTGGAGCATCAGGCCTCCGAGTCAGAGGGATGTCTACCGGCTGCAGATCACTTGTAGCTACAGTAGCCTCGTTATATAAGAGGAGTCACTGCGTTTTTAACCCTAACACCTAAATGCTGCTTTAGGCAGTCAATGATTATGCAGTTAGATCAGAAATTCAGCTCTGGTGCGTTTTTATTTCTCAGCTGGAAACACTGAAAAAAAGCCAGGTTGGGCCTGCAGTCGGCTGCAGGAAGCTTTACTGGAAAACCTTGACCAGCTCAGAGCGCCTCTGGGCCCCGGCGCATTGTTTGATGCAGCCTAGGCTGCATGGCGACAGAGACTCTGAGTGCCAGGTTCCCATTCACACTGATCACACATTAGACTGATCAAATCAGACTCCAGGCCTGCTTCCTGACTAACTCAATTTGCTCTTGTGCGCTTCCCTTTTCACGCTGGGCGCGCGCACGGTGCACATTCGCACACGCGCACGCGCCGACCTGGACACACGTTTTTTTTTTTCCCCCTTTTCTCTTTTTTTTTTCTTCGCACGTGCACGCACGCAGACAGCAGGCCGGCAGCGAGCGGGGCAGCACCCATTGAGCTTTAATGAAAAGCAGAAAAAGCCGTTGCCCTGGCAACTGCCTGCATACATCTTCAGGAGGACCCAGATTTCCTGTCTCGCAGCGATCGTATTGTTTTGGTCCTCTTTTGATAGCTGCGGCATCCCTGCGTGGATCGTCTCACCGCTGGGAGAATTTATGCAAGATCATCTTAAATTAAGCAGCAGATGCTGGGGGGGAACAAAAAAAAAAAACAGAACAAAAAAAAAAAAAAACTAAACAGGAAGCTCCCCTTCAGCTAAAATCCTTAGTTTCTTGCTTTGGAACATCTCAGACTGGTACCAAATACCATCTTTGTGCTTTTTATCCGGGCCTTGAGCCGGTTTTCCCCCTCCATGCATTCAGCTGTTGAGCTCTTCTACAACAAGAACACAGCTGCCAAACGCAGAGGATCATGGGAATTAATCTGGCTGCATGATTCATCCAAAAAAAAAAAAAAAAAAAACCTCTAACACAGCAAGAGGTGTAAATGTTATAGTCTGAATGGACAGAACATATTTTTTTTTTCCCCCACCTCATCTTCAACTCAGGCAATAAAATCAGTGCTAACCTTCTTTTTACCTTTTGCTTTGAAGCCCCGAGACGTTCGTCCACAAAAAGCACACACGCGGTGTAAACACGACGTCCTGCATGTCGGCAATATATTTGATTACACAAAGCAACACTGCTCTTCCATTATCGCTCTCATCACCATCGCCATAATCAGATTACTCTAATTATTATAATTGTCTGCGCAGGGTTTGTTATCTTCGCTCGCCGGCGTAAACAGGAAGCAGATCTGAGGCCCCCCCACCCCACATGGTGAGCTTTTGGTGGACGGGATGAAGATTTAGCCCGGTGTGATTTAAGCAAACATCCAACCTGGGATTGGGACCCCTGAAAGCGACGAGGACACGCGGCCCGTCCCACCTCCTCTGTGCCGCTTAGATAACAGGATGATTAGCAATGTTGACAGCGTGATGTCACTTTAAAACCACAAACGTTTGTTGTATTTCATTGGGGATTCGTGTAAGTAGAGCTCGGTTCTGTGTGCTTGGTTGTTTTACGTAGCGTCCCCCCCCCCCGCAGCGTGATGTTGCCACCACCATGTGTCACGGTGAGTGTAGGTTGGTATGTGTTAGGGCTCTACCTCGCATGCCTCTCCACATGTGGTCCAGAAAGCTTCATTCTGGTCGCGTCAGACCGAATCAC
The DNA here is from genome assembly GCF_011125445.2 of Fundulus heteroclitus. Classification (NCBI taxonomy): domain Eukaryota; kingdom Metazoa; phylum Chordata; class Actinopteri; order Cyprinodontiformes; family Fundulidae; genus Fundulus; species Fundulus heteroclitus. The sequence goes on along the minus strand of NC_046384.1, from coordinate 19,088,181 downwards.
CTTCTTCCACTTCAAAAATAAGGACTACGTTGTGCCATCATGGTTCCTTAACCGTCTGGAATAAATCTGGCATTTCCCAAGTCTGAAAAAGGATGGAGAAAGACGTTAATCCCTGTCCTGTGTCTAAATGCTGTTCTTTCTTTCTTTCTTTCTTTCTTTCTTTCTTTCTTTCTTTCTTTCTTTCTTTCTTTCTTTCTTTCTTTCTTTCTTATCTCCCTCAGTCCTTCCTTCGATTTCTGTACCCGTCTTTCCTACCTTGTGTCCTTGTCTTCCTCCTCTCTGTCTTTCTTTTCTTTCCTTTCTTCCTTCTGTTCTTTCCTTCACTCATTCCCTGTGTGTCTTCCCTTGTGGCATGGCTTCCTACCTTCGTTGTCTCCCACCTCCTTCCTTCCTTTCATCTGCAGTTCCTCACTTTTTCCATATGTCCTTTTAATGCTTATGTACTTTCTTCTTTCCTTTATTGTTTACTTTGTTTCTTCCGTCCCTCTTTCTCTAGCCTTACCTCCCTTCTTCCTTCCTTATGTACTTCCTTCATTGTATCCTTGCTTCCTTCCTTCCTCCCTTGTGTTCTTCCTTCACTGTATCCTTGCTTCCTTCCTCTTTTGTGTTATTTTTTTCATTGTATCCTTGCTTCCTTCCTTCCTCCCTTGTGTCATTCCTCCGTTGTATCCTTGCTTCATTCCTTCCTCCCTTTTGTTCTTCCTTCACTGTATCCTTGCTTCCTTCCTCTATTGTGCCCTTCCATCATTGTATCCTTGCTTCCTTCCTTCCTCCCTTGTGCCCTTCCATCATTGTATCCTTGCTTCCTTCCTCCCTTGTGCCCTTCCATCACTGTATCATTGCTTCCTTGCTTCCTTTCTTATGTCTTTCCATTTTTCATTCCCTCTCTCTCTGTCTCTCCTTCCTTCCTTCATTACACCCTACCCCCTTTCCTTTCTTGGTTTTGTAGACTCCATGTTTAAAACCATCCCAAAGTAAAAATATTTGTACCCGACAGTAATTAATATTAAACTGTAATTATTTTATGAATGCTGATCTATCACCTAAAACGAACAATTTACTACAACATTTATAATTTATCACATAAAAAGGTCAACAACTCCTGGGGCATGAGTACATTACCATATATGGAGGTGTTGGACATACCTCCATGATCATTTTTAATATAACTGAATAACTCATTACGTTTTTAATCACGGTTTATAAAACAACAAACTTTTAACGAAGCTTGATCGACTCCGATTACTTTATGCTTATTGTTTTTGTCCAACAAACAACATCTCCAATTAAAAGAAAATACCTGCAAGAAAATCTGATGACTGCTGTAGGCACGCACTAGGAAAGAATTTCTACACAAAAATGTGTCATATGATCAAATTTCTTTTATTTGAAACAAATATTCCTAGTGCTGCCAAAAGTTAGGGAATATATGGATTAATACCAATGCTGTCTGTAGCATGCTGCCAGGCAGGTTCTGTTTAAATGAGCCTGAAATGAAACTGAAACAGAACCATGTAACATGGTGACTGGCGTTTAATGCCAGGTTCGTCCCAGCTTATCTTTGTCTGGTGCAAAAAACACTGAAATCTGTAAGTTATCCCGTCAGGTTTGAGACCGCTGACGGGTGTCACGCCTGAATAACTCGGCTATAAACAGAGATTTAAAACTGGGGGACGATTGCCGAGCCTGATCTGCTCTCTCAGCCCGAGGCTTCGGGCTGCAGCGTGTCACCATCTGGCTGCTTATCGCACAAGTTTGTCCACCTGCTGGGACTTCCTGCCTTAAAGTCAACCGGAGGAAGCGTGTCCTGGACGAAGCCAGGTTCGGTCCAGTCGTTTGGTGCTGTTAGGCATTAAATGGCGCTGACGTTACCCAGGCACACACACCCCCCCCACCCCTGAATCAAGCAGAAAGCCTGCAGTAGATTGTAAGCAGCTGGTTAGCCTGGCTATTATCGCCTCAGCTTTCACTGCATTAAATGCTGGGTTTCCAGTTTGCTTGTCAAAACATTCCTATTAGACGGTAAGTGGTTTAAATAAGCAGGTAATTACTGTCTATTATGAAAAACAAAAGTAATTGGGCTCCTGTTTGAATGTGATATTAACACAGGCAGGCCTAAGACCCAGCAGAGCCAAAGAACTTCCACCAGTCCCCAAGAGGATCATGAACCTGCATCTATTTATGTCATTTTCCTCTCCTCTCCTTCCTCCTCTTCCTCCGTAGATGGCCTACAAGCCCTGGCTCTGTGCTCAGTACTTCCCCAACATCAAGCAGTCCTGTCAGAGGAAGATACCGTGCCATTGGTACTGCCTGGAGGTCCAGCAGAGCTGCCCGTTCATCCTGCCCGACAACGACGACCTGATCCACGGCGGGAACCCCAGCTTCATCTGCACAGGTTAATGCCAGCAGACACGGAGTCGGGCTGCATGTTTGCATGTGTGATCCCCGGTCTTGTGTTCTTTTTGTAGCAAAGAGCGTTTCAGGCAAGGATGCTGAGAGTGAAAAGCATCCACCTAATGGATAGAAGGCATCCCTTCCTGGATGTAGCGTTTCTGGAGGGTTTCTGATGCCATCAAGTGGCCGGCTGGAGGACCGCAGCGCCCATCCAAGGACATTTTGAAAACGCATCAATAAATTGAATCTGGCCCGTCTCTCAGTGTTTCCTACAGTTTCTTGAGCTGTAACTAAAACTCAGAGGAGCAAACGCCGGCCGCAGTCCACACCACGAGTTATTTGGGCGAGATGAGCAGCGTGACGGCATCAAAAAAAACCAACAACAACAACAAAAGGAGACGTTTTCTTGTGTTTTTAGTTGTGTTTCGGGGAGGCATGATTGGAAGACGGACATCTTCAACGCATTTAAAAAGCCTGGGGTTTGAATTTGTTGGGGCCTTTGTCTGATCCAAAATGTGGCACACAGGCTCAAATATCTACATCCACCCCAGTAATATTCAGGGCAAATGTCCTATAAATAAGCTGGAGCCCAAACACAAGCTGGTTGTAGCCGTCAATGAGCTTCTGGCATAATTCTGGTAGGATGTCTGATCCGCAGCCATTTAGCGCTAGCACACAAAGTCCTGCTGTAGTTGAGGTCAGCGTTCTGAATAATTTAGCTGGTAGGCAGTATTTCCAACAGAGCAGGGTCATTCCCCCTTTTGTTTTGTCCAACTTTTAGCTCACTGGAAGAAAAAAAAGGTTTAATTGGTGGTGTTGACTAAAATCTAGGCCCCTGCTCCAGAAATCAAAATGGGTCGAAATTAGCAGCTTCCCCAAATGGAAAAGCCGAACGTCTTCTGAAGAAACGCGTTTTGGTCAGAGAGGACAAAGGCTGAGCTGTTTAGCCACAGTGATAAAAAAGTATTTTAAATTTATATTGTGTGGTTTCCAAGCATGGTGGTGGCAGCATAATGCCCAGGGTCTGTTTTGCCACCAGCGATCTTGGTGTATTGCGTAAGGGAGGCGGACTAATAACGAAGGCAGACTGGCTGCTAATTGTTATTTTGATCTAAAATCTACTGAGAAACAGTTGCGTGAGAATTGTTTCCCGCAGGACATTAGTCCCTAACACACACATCACAACTGCTTTTGGAAAGCGATGGCTTCCACCCTACTGAATATGTTTTTTTTTTACATATACAAGCTTCAAATCTATGCCAGCTTGAATGAAATTAACATTTCCTGCCAATAAGAGGAGCCAAACATCCAGCCAGAGCTACGCAGAAGCTTATTAATTGCTGCAAAAAGCCTGTGAGCAAACACTAGTGGGGTGTATGTATATATTTGAGCCTGCATGCTCAGTTCACACTGTGCAGGTTAAGCTTGTGCTTTCGCTTCTTCTTTTTAAAATGCATTCAAGCTTATTTCTAATTTAACCCTGAGAGATAAAGGTTAAATGCCACAATGATCAGACCCATTGCCTCCCTATACTCCTGGCTTCTCTTCTTCAGCCCTAATAGAGAGTGTTTTACAAAAGTATTCACACCCCTGAACATTTTGTCACGTAACAGTGATAAAATTCCCTGCATCCTTCCAGGATTGGGACCAAATTAATTTGCTTAGTTGCGAAGGAGAAGGCCAAAAATAATCAAATATAACACGCATTTGTATTTAGCCACCCTTACTCAGCTGCTCCTAAATTAAATCCATTGCAGCTATCTGGGTGTCATATAATGTCACCCTAAATCCAGCTGTTCTGTGAATGTCTCAGAGGGTTATCAGAGAACATCAGTGAACACGCAGCGTCACGAGAACCTTAAAATTCCACCCGTTTGATTCAGAATGTCGTTATTGCAAGCCGTGCCCATGCTGAGGCATGGTGGTGGCCACGTCATGATGTGGGATGTTTTCCTGCGAGCTGGTAAGATTCGAAGCGGAAGATGGATGAACATTAATACAGAGCAGAAAGGGTTTTGTGAAGCCCTGTGCTTCAGGTAAGATACTGACTGCTCATATAGAAAAAAAAAACTGAACTATCCCTTGGAGCCTAAAGATGCAAATTACTTCTCGGGTTGCTTTGCTGTCAAAATCATCTGCAGGGTCTTATTATGCAACAACGAGCTGTTATATTTACCAATTTGGTTCAGATTAGATGCAAACGGGCAGAATTTGCTTCAGGCCACAACAGGTTTCATGTTACCAGGGTTGTTGAAGGTGTCTTCTGTGTGTAGACAGCTAAAACTCTTGTTGCGGGCAAACACAGCTGTCATCTGTCGGCATTTTCATCTGGCGTCATTTCTTTCCCAGGGCTCCTGGGAGATCATCCATCAGACGGCGAGGCGGAGTGCTGCGACGTTCGATGGGACTCCAAAATGGACAGCCCTTCAGGCAGCACACTTAAAAGGACTGCTTCTTCCTGCCAGCCCGAGGGGGCTTCGGTCACTTCCGCCGCCAGCTCGAGACTGTGCAGCGGGCGACTGAAGATATGCCTGCTGGCCCTCGTCCTCCTACAAACTGTCATCATCATTTCGGCCTCGCATAACTCTACGTTGCTGGAGGTAGCCGCCATCTTCTCGCCAGAGGAGGGCGCGTCGAACGAGGAGTGACCCTTTTTTTGGCGCGCCGAGGAGCGGGATTATGGCTTTTTACAGTGTCATGGCCGCCAGGGACACATCTGGCGAGACGTGCCGGAGATGTCACTGCGATCTGCTGCCAACGAAGCGTCCATCACACAACACTGGAAACTGGAGAACGGGGGGCTGGGAGCGGACACCGACCCGGCCGAGGTGTTCGCCGACCACCCCCCCACAAAGAACTGACCTCTTGCCACTAGGAACCTGCTCATTGTTTCTATCTCATCCAAATGTTTTCTAGCATATCGTCCCTGTTTGCCTTCCCCTCCCAACCTTCCCCCTCCTCTGGTTTCAGTGTACGGATGGGTGAAATGAACATTGACAAAGTGTGCATTCCAGCTCATCGCCATCGTTACATTTTTTGCTGCACTTTCTCCCCCCCCCCCCCCCCCCCCCCCCACCCCCCCCAATTCCTCCAGGTGACAGAATATTTTGACATATCCGCCATCTCAGTCCATCTCCTTTGATCGCGGTACGTGTCGCTACTCGATGGCCTGCTGGTATCAACTCATCCCTTAGTTTTGGGTCTTTCTTTCCTCAGAAACAGAAACTGTATGTGGTTCTCCTGTGTTCTGGTGTTGAGCTTCTGTTATTTCTTTCCTTCTTTTCTTTTTTTTTTTTGCTACTGGATCTTTTCTGAACCCCTTACAACGGCACATCCCTAAGCATTTTAGGACCTTAAGTGCTCTGAGACTCGCTTCCTTCCTCTGACTCGTTTTGCAGTCGGCCAGGTTGGGAGTGAAGTGGAGAGGTTAGCGACATTGCAGCTGCCTACGGCTCCGAGGTGTTGCGGGAATCAGAACCGGGCTTAGTTAGTTGCAGCGCGGCGCTGTTGGACTGAACACTGCATGTTCTAAAGTCTTCGGTTCACCTTACATTGATTGAATTAGTTGCTGCGTCAGCACGCAGGAACAACCCAGGAGCTGCAAAAAGCCGATCCACTGGGAGCCTCGCTCGTCAACCATGAACCAGTCTCCACATATAGGCTTTTCCCGCCGCGTTGGTTCCACTGCTCGACCAGAGATGGTCCAAAAGCCCACTTTGGTTTTTCCACAGCCAGAGAGACAACTTTTACAATGTATCCCAGTACCCCTTGCAAACAGATGCCCTAATATTCCCCTACCTAATTATTAAAACTTAGAAACAACCAGCTGATCTGACTATGTTTGACTATAATAAAAGACCAACAGCTGTTGCAGCGGGGAAATATCAACTCAGGCTTATTAAAAAAAGCAGGAAGCAGGGTTGTAAACCACTGCTTTCATCACCCAAGCATAACAAAAGGCACTTTATGCCTACAGCTGCTTGTCTCTGACCCCCAACCACTCTAATTCTTGCTGTTAAGGCTTAACGAGCGCTCTAATTTAGTAAGAAATGGCTTTTTATGCCTCGACACATAAAACGCCTCTCTTTACACAAAAGAATGAACACAATAAATATATTAAGGAGCACCAGGACAACAGAGGTCAGTTAAAGGGATAGGTGGACATTGACAAATGGCATCGTCGGCCTCCAATGAGCTGCCTGAACCCATTCCCCTACAAAGTTTTGTTTCCTTTTTTTCACCTTTCAATGTATTTTGATTACATATTGTTGTTTTTTAAGTCAACGTATGCTTTAGCTTTAAAAAGTATCAAACCAAACACCTCAAGAGAAATTTAACCCAAAAAAAATAACTCCTAAAAATCTGCCCGAGTTAATTACCAAGTATTTTTGTAATAATTTAGTAGCTCGTAGCAGGCCTTTTCCACAACATAAAAACTCTTCACAAACTTTGTGTGTGTGATTATATTCCAATTTTGGAAGCTTTCCATGGGAACTGTTTGACACAAAGGGGATTTACTGCAAAACTGCATCACATTCAAGCATAAATATAAAACTTTTTGTTTTGTTATAGGAAGACGGTTTAACTAGTCCCATCCATGTAATATATTTATCCAATGATATCAAAGCTTACTAATGCAGGAATCTTGTAAATGAATTAACTGTGCATGTGATGGATTAGGAGTGCATGTGGGAGGCGTGGCCTCGGCACCAGTGTGCTATGTTTGTGTGACTGGGGAATGAAATAGATATACTCGGCCGTGCTTGCATGAAATCTGATTGCTTCAGTCAAGATTATGCTTAAATATATATATATATATATTTCCCTCTACTATGGTTAAAATCCCCATTAAGAGAAAACTTTCATTATTAAAATTAAAATTCCCTGTTTGTTCCCTGGATTTCCCGTGGAAAGTTTCCAACTTGGAGAATCCCAGGATTTTGCAGCCAGTTTAAGTTTATGTTTTAAACCAAGCAGACTAAAAAAAACTCTAGTGATCACATATGGGTTGTTGGCTTCCATGAGCCCTCCTCCAGCTCCAGAGAGTGGTCCCTTCTCTGGTTCAGAGTTTGGCACTAAGGGCTTTTTCACACCAGAACTGTGTGGGGGACTCGGTTCTTTTGGAGCTCGGGGTAAAGAAGACGAAAAATGGATGCATAGGTCTGAAGCAACACCAAATGTGTGCAGATTTAGGTTGTTACTTAGGTGTTTTAACCTAACTTCTTCTTGGACAAGAAGCTGCCCACAGTGAGCAGCAGGCAAGGCAGCGAGCTCTTCGGCACGTTGCTCTTTACAAGAGACGAACTCAGCAGGGTTGCTTCCTCTTTTTCTTTTTTTGGAGGGTCTGTTTGCTTTCCGCAACAACATTCCCTTACAAGAAGACCACAACGATGTTTTAAGGTGGACCGGCGGTCGCTTATTCGGTCCAAACCAAAGTATGGATGAAGGTTCAGGCCTGGCCAAGCAAAAACTCAGCTCTGGTGTTTAAGTGCCCAAATAAAGCAGAACCTCTTTACTTAGCGCTAAAGTTTAAGGTGGTGGAAACACGAAGAACCGATGCTGAGCAAGAACTAGCAACCGTGTTGTGCAGGCACTGGTTTGGTGAGTCTATATGTGCAAAACTCCTATAAAAGGTGGAGCATTTTTGAGGTGTTTCTGCGCTGAAGAGAGCATGGTCGTTTACAAAACTGCTTTCACAGAGCACTTTTTTTTTTACTCCTACTTCAGTGCAGAAACCTTTGTATGTCACCTTTGTGCCTGTGGTACATAAGCAAAAATTATTAACTGGACTTAGACCGATCCAAATAATATAGTTCTTTGTTAAACAAGTAGGTTCAGCCCAAGTCCTTCGCCCTCAAGTGGCCACACCCCTTTTTGGAGGAACCAGGCGCTGTGATTTGAATGGGAGCTAACACAGCTTTTGGGGTGTTTTGAATGATTTTGTTGCTCAAATATCATGAGAGATAATATATATATATATATAATATACTATATATATATATATATATATATATAATATATATATATATAATATATACTATATATATATCTATCTCTATATATTACCTTTTAGGTCCCAGGTCTTTCACATCATGATCCTGAGGACCATGGCTTTAAATCTGGACATATTTAAACGGCGTATGGAATTTATAGGTGATTTATTATGGTAATTTTATTACTATAATTCCGTGGACAGTATAGTTATACATGGAAATTCAGATAGAGATCCTTTACTGAGTAGCTTTTATTTTTCATTAAACCGTTCCTGCTCATGATAACTGATAAATATATTAAAGTGTATGACTTGGGCTCACTGTATGTGGGAGTAAGAGTTTCTTGCTCTGCTATTTTATTCAAGAGACCCCCCCCCCAAAAAAAAAATACAAAATACATTTATTTGCCTATTTTATTCCCCAGAACATCCAAGAACTTGAAGAGACTCCCATTTAAATCGTAGCAACTCCCAAAAGGTGGCGTAATGTAATGTGTAATAATGCAGGTGCTAAGCACCCAGCTGTGAGGAACCCTCCAATAAACTCTAATTCCACAAACACATCAGAAGAAGGTATTGACAGTGTAACGTGTGTGGGAACCTTATTTTAGTCCTCTTGTGGAGTACTGGAACTCAGGAGGTTTCTGGCCACTTTGGTTGGCCATAAATATTTGACTTGACGAATGAGGCTCCCGGATCTTTGAGTGCATCCTTGCTGCGTGAACCCGGGGAGACGGACGCTGGCATCAAAGGGGGTAAAAGTGGTAAAAAAAAAAACACTTCAGGGTTAGCTGCTTCTTCATGACAGGTTCTCCTCGGGGCGGGTTGGCATTTCAGGATCTCAGAGTTTGTACAAGTCAGTCAATCAAACTACCTGCTCTGAAAAAAATCATAGACGAGTGGATCCGTTTCGTTCTTTCTCTGACTAGCAAAGAGTCAAGGAGTGTGAGGAGTTTTTAAAGGGCTGATCCATTTGATTTTGTTCCGTGTTTTCCTTGTTTTCAAATGCCGCCTTCTAGTAAATCATAAATCATGTCTGACACGGTTTTACCCCTTTTTACCAGCGGATAGGACAAAAATACGACATTTATCCAAAGCTGAAATGGGACAAATTGACAAACCATTGCATTGGCAAAATGGTTAATCAACATGGTGTTTTTTTTTTTTTATAGCTGATCTCTAATAATGAGCTACGGATGAACTGAGGTGTTACCTTATACCCATGGCAACATTGTGTGAGTGACCCCTCTTTGACCTCAGATAACAGCCGTTAAAGCCGTCCCAGTTGGACGTTGTGAGACAGTCGACTGGCGCCCCCTATACCTTCTTCTAGTTTAACATTCTAACACCTTTTATAATTCTTTTAATATACAAACCCTGCTGAAACATACTCCACCCACACTTCTGGCTCTGCCCCCCCCCTTGATCATAGCTGACTGAGTCCTGTGGATCTATTGCAGATGACCCCTCCTCCGCCTCAAAAACATCCACTTACCCCCCGCCACTGTTGCCACAATGTCCTTTACCCCCTCTAGTCCTTTCTGTTGTTAAATATGTCCTGAGGATGTGGGATCCCCCAAAAGTTGCCCCTTTCCTGCCCCTCCTGACCCCACCCACCACCACCTGTTTGAATCTCTGTGTTTTCTGTTCGCATCCTTGGTTTTTGTCTGTTTTTTGAGAGTTTTGCCACATTTTTCTGTTTGTCTAAAGCAGTGGTGGTGAGTTGATGAGTAGGACTAAGTTGGATGTTTTAAAGGGATGACATAAAGAGGTCTTTAAAAATATATATATATATGAAAAAGACAAGGTTGACATGAGGAAAGGTTTAAATATAGAGAAAAACATATGATAAGTTGTCATATTGTCATACTAGAGATGCTTTAGTTTGCTATTTTAACTTTTCTTTTTTTTCTACAAAAAAGACTTGGATTGAAAATTATTTATAAAATGCGTCCCACAAGTCATGATCTTTTCTGGACGTAAAACAAATACATTTATTAACATTTTGTTCAAAGGAAATAAATATAAATTATGTTAAACATTACTTGTGTTTGTATCTTTTTAATGTCTGTGCAGGTGTGTTATAAGCCATTAAAGGGCATAAATTGCATCTATATTCTTTAAGTCATTTTACCTGTGTTTTACAGGTAGATTTCACTGAGACACACAATCTAATGTACAAGAGAGACCTGTTTCAAAGCTATCATACTAAATATTCAGATATATTTAGAGATGTGGGTTGTTTTTCATTTTCTCCCTCAAGTTGTTTAATTATATTCTGTTTAATTTGTAAGAACTTTAGTGAAATATTCATAGCTTCCCACGTTTCTCCACCAAAAATTAGCTGAAAGGGTTTAGAGTTTATAGTTTGGTCCTGGAGGCTAAAGCTAGTGGCTAATAGAGGCCAAGATAACTTTGCAATTAGACAATTACTCTGACCGGAAACAATATTTTTCTCTCTGTTGCATGTTTCTTACACGAAGATCATAGTTTACTGTAATTTTGGCCCATTCCTCATGTTTAAATTGGATCGCACACCTTTTCAGCTCTGTCCATATATATTCTACAGCACTGACATCAGTGCATGATGGGCCTCTCCAAAACATTGTCTTGTTGTCCTTAAGCTCTTATTGTCAATTTTTGCGATATGATAATAAAGTAACACGCCAGACATAGGACTTCAGTCGGACACAGAAAGATGTTTAAAAGGTTTATCTTAAAGGAGACACTGGTTGGAAACAGCAAAGTGCCGGAGGCACGGACAGGAACCACTGCAGGGAGAGAGGACAGGCTAGTGGATGCTGACAGCTCAGGGAATCTGAGGAAAGTGAGTTATTCGCTCCTCTGGAAATCCGGCAATCAGCTGCAAGGGCGATGAAGACGTCACCACAGGACGCGGCACGTTTGTGGACGAAGCTGGCAGCCTCAAGCTGGATCTCAGAGGCTTGACTGTGATCCCTGAGTAGGACGTGGGTCACACACGAAAAGGCTGGGCAGGGCAGACAAAACCGACGGTTAGGCGAGGAGTGTTGTCCAGGGACCAGAATCCAGGCAGAAATCTGATGAGGGCAAGACGGGGACAGAAATCCAGAAGATATGAAATTAATCGTGATCAGAGAGGCAGGCAGGCAAAGAATATTGGACATCCGCAGGCGAATGCTTTCGATAATCTGGCATCGTCTGTCAGTGGCAGGCTTATGAAGGTGGAGAAACAGATGAGAGCGACGCACTGGATGACGGTAATGAGCGTGAAGATGAAAATGTGTGGATCCATACAGCCAGACAGGCCAAAATTGATACATATAAGGGTCATATTTTATTTGTAAGACCCATTTGTGCCCGAGTTGTAACCCCGATTGAAGTGCACCAGTCCCCCCTGCAGCAAAACACCGACACAACATGATGGTTCCACCACCGCACTTTGTGTTTGTACAAGCTTTTACTTTTGACTGCATACCAAAAAAAAAATCATTATGATCAAACACTTAAATTTTTGTTTCACCAGACCATAGCGGATGTCGAGGTCTTTGTCCTCGAGAGTATTTAGAAAATGTACGTTTTTATCTTGGCTTTGGAGTAATGGCTTCTTCACCACCTAGTGGCCTTTCAGTCCATGTGCTACAGGATGTCAGCCATCAGGAATTGTCCCCAAGATGAATCAGACGTGTATAGTTTGACATTCTCGTCCTGACATCTTTGCTGATTGTCTTTGCAACGCACAAGGACACTTTTTTGGTTGAAGACCCATCTAAATGACATTCCCAATTTATTCAAATCCATAGTAACTTAATGTAAAATAAATTTTCAAAATAGAAATAGTTGATAAACCTAATGACCTAAAACTGTAATTTAATGACAGACATTGAGCAACACTGAGAAAGACACAAAGAACTACAAACCAAGGTGAAAGGATAAACTGAGATATAAGATAAGTAAATATAATATCACAAATGTACAGAACACAAGAATAACTAAGAAATTAAGCATGAATTCCAGAAATAGTACGACAAGACTGTAAATTTGCAAAAACAGAACAGAAATAACAAGGAAATGCTAAAAATATACACACACAAGAAAACCAAACCCCAAACACCTGGAGAAAGTGATGAAAATGTATTTTCTAACAAGAATAGGCTCATAAAAAAACAATTCCCCTAAACCCTTGGACTGAAGCGTTTTCAAACAGTTAAAGTCTGATCTTGGCTCTTTTCAGTCTGTTTACGCTCATAGCCATTTAATAGAATATAAGCTTAAAAATCTCAAACTATTCCGTTATGATGCTCCAAGAACTGATTTCTTTCCTTTTTTTTAAACATCTCTATTGATTTTGCAATAAGCTGCTGCCAGAAAGAGACACATGCTGAATCTATCTGGTTCCAACACAGGATCTCAATCTACTGCCAGATGCCCTGAAATCCCTCCATCACCATCGCCTGCCTTCTCGAGAACAGTTTAACGATAGAGGAGACGCAGATTAAGCAATCTGGCCACAATGACAAGAAGCATATTTGAAGAAGTCAAGGTGAGGCTGTGAAATCTATAAACACTGCATTGATTGGAAAGCACGGTGGAGGCAGCATGATGATGGGGGTCTATTTCACTGCAACACACAACAAACGACACAACAAACAGCAGCAAAAGCTTGAAGCTTGACACTGACAGGGAAAAATTTAAGTTAAACCCTGCTGAGAATGTGCGGTCTAGGCTTAATAAGCGGGCCGGTGCCGGAATCAGACAAGATCTCTGCCAATTCTGATGAGAGGATTGGACAATTATTCAAATCTTGGCCCTTGCTGAGGGACTTTTGACCAAATATTATTGGGGGAGGGGGGGGGAGGGGTTATGATTTTGCCCCAGGCTGAAATCCTTTACACTGTAAAGGCTGCAGCAGGTGCTAAAAAGATAATATACAGAAAACAAAGTAGGTAAAAAAAAAAAAAGAATTTTTTTCATTTCAATTCTCTTTCCATTTTGTCCTAAATGAGTGTTTTTGTTTGAAAGGAGCATTTCTTTTTCCAAACCTTTGTATTGTCCTCACCATTATTGATCTTACAGTCAATCGTCTGCTGCTTCTTCTGCTTTCCAGAGCGGCTGAGGGAAAAGAAAAAAAAAATCTATACCCACAGAAAAAGATTAAAAAACC